>NC_037673.1:56411453-56711453 GCF_003255815.1 Theropithecus gelada
TGTGTGTGTGTGAAAGTGAGAGAGAGAGAGAAGGGTAGGGCTGCTCATTAGTCTTAACATTTGAACCACATTTTAGGTGGAGGCTTATCTGAATCCACACAATGGATACAACAGTTTCATCTCCTAAATCTTGGCTATTTGGTTCTCCTCTTCTGCTCCCTTCTTTGGGAGGGAAGTAAAAAGCTAAAATATGCATTCCCAGGTTATGCACAGAAGCTAACCTAAGGCAACTGCAGCTTTAATAGAGCAAAAAGAACTCAGAGGAGAGTGCAGAAGTGATATTATTATTAGCAGAAGTTGAAAACATCTACCTGCCTAAATCTGAGTTGGCTCTGGCATCAACAGTCTTTCTAGAATATGTTCTAACAGCATTATTAGCAGAGGGTGCTGAGAAGAGCAGATTACTCTTATGCCTACATTAGATTGGCCTCTTGCATTGCATTAATATAAGGGTATGTGGCATCATTTTCAAGATGAATGTTAAGGACATTAACATGGGCAGGGAAAGTAGGCTTTCTACACTTAAACAGCACATTCTCAAGAGAAAAAGTGTCAACCTATGGCTTATTCATAACACAATAGCTGTTTAAACTACAGCTTAGAATCTACTAAGTGCCAAGCACTGTGCTAAGCAGTTTACATTTTGCATATGTCATTATAAAATATATCCTTATTAGTGCCATTTTATTGTTGGAAACTAAAAACAGATCCTAATACATCCAGCAGTTGTCAGAGATAGAATTTCAACTCCGATTTCCCCCATGTTCAATGTCTATATTCTGATGCACTCATTCTAAGACTTCAGATTTACATTGTTAAGACTATGAATTTTTTGCTTCCTGATGATTTCTGAATGTCTAACAGGCCTTTATGAAGTTAAGTAGCTGGCAAGCTTAGGAAAGAAACACATTTTTTTCTACTGGAATTAGGGAGATATCTGTCATAGCTGATAGATGAAATATATAAAAACACTACATGGTATCCATTATTCATTTTAGCTCCATTGCCCTAAAGAAACATAACACCATGAATTTAGATGCAGCAAGACAATGGAATAAATGCTTTTAATTCTTTTCAATAATTATGTCAAAACAAATATTCTGGCAACTATGAGAAAGTAGAAAGAGTAGAAGGCATGTTGTTGACTTCAACATGCTTACAATATACCTAACATATGGCTCAGTAGTTTGTTTTTAATAATTTGAAACACTGACTTGCTACATTAATATAAATGGTTTCACATTACAAGTAAGATAAGTATTTTAAAGTAGTAACTTTTCAAGACTTCATTTTTTAGAGGAGTGAGATTCACAGTGAAATTGTGAAGGTATGCAGATTTCCCATATGTAACATACTAGTTTTTAAGCATTAATTTTAATAATTCTTATGTCCTGAGTTAGCATTTAAGTTTATTTTATACCCTCAGTCTCTGGGGTATAAAATAGCTTATTTTCTGCTTAAAATAGCTTATTGACTAAGAATCCATCATTTCAAAGAAAATTATGCATGATCAACAGGTATATAGTTTAAATGGATAACAGCAGGGGGAGCTCAAAGACAGGTTGGACAAATTAAAAGTTGACTTCACGAGTACTGAAAAATTATTTTAATAAAATTTTGAAGAGAAGAAGGAATAATATATTATTAAATTATTAGATGATATTTTATACAATAATTTCCAGCAAAATAGCTAGCTAAATAGAGGAATAGTTTCCCATACAAAACACTTCAAAAGTCCAGAAAAAAAATTAATGCACAGAATCACTAGACATCAGGGAAGTGAAAATTAAAATTACAATGAAATATCACTACATATTACTCAACTAGAATGGTTAAAATGAGAAAGATAGATAATACGAAGTGCTGACAAGAATGTGGAGCTCTTAGAAAATAGACAATATTGGTTGGAATCTAAACGAAGAAGCTACTTGAGGAAACTGTCAGTCTTCAAAAAATGCATGCCTCATAATCAAGCAATTCCACTTCTGGCTATATACCCATCAGAAATATATACACATTATACAAAAAGAGGTATACAATGATGTTCACAGCAGCATGATTTGTAATAGTTTCAAATTAAAAAAAAAACAAATATTTGCCAACAATAAAATGGGTCAGGTACAGTGGCTCACACCTGTAATCCCAGCACTTTGGCAGGCTGAGGCGGGGGGATCACTTGAGTTCAGGAGTTTGTGACCAGCCTGGCCAAAATGGTGAAACCCTGTCTCTAATAAAAATACAAAAATTAGCCGGTGTGGTGGCAGGTGCCTGTAGTCCCAGCTACTTAGGAGGCTGAGGCAGGAGAATTGCTTGAACCCTGGAGGCAGAGGCTGCAGTGAGCTGAGTTCGTGCCACTGCACTCCAGCCTGGGCAAAGGAGTAGAACTCTTTCTCAAAAAAAAAAGAAAAGAAAAGAAAAGAAAGAAAGAAAGAAAAAAACAACAAAATGAATAAATAATTCATAACATATTCATATGAAGATGAAAATGAACTACAATTACATATATAAAGACAAATGTTGCTTTAGGCCCAGGAGTTTGAGTCTAGCCTGGGCAACAAAGCGAGACTCAGTCTATACAAAAAAATAAAATAAAACTAGCCAGGTGGGTTGTTATACGTCTGTAGTCCTAGCTACTTGGGAGGCTGAGGCAGGAGGACTGCTTGAGCCCAGGAGTTTGAGGCTGCAATGACTTATGACTATGGTACTGTACTACAGCCTGGGTGACACAGCAATACCCTGTCTCAAAAAAAAAAAAAAAAAAAAAAAAAAAAAAAAAAAGAAAAAGAAAGATAACTTTTCCAAATACAATGTTGAGGAAAAGAAGCTAGAGAACAAAGAATACACTCTCTTTGGTAAATAATATGAATATTATCTTAGAAATCACAACAGTAGTTTCTTTGGGGTAGGGGCAGAATCTGAAAGGGGGGCTTCTACAGCTTAGTAATATTCTGCTTATTAATCTAATTGCTGCTTACATGGGTGTGTTATCTTCATGAAAATTTGCCACATTTAATATTTAGGTTTGTGTGCTTTTTCCTGTTATGGTATAATTCAACAAAATTTGCTCTAAAATTATACTGGATAATTGCTTTAAATCATTAAATTAAAAGTTTTTGAGGCTCGAAATTAAGAAAGTTTGGTCCCACAGGGATAACTACGAACCAGAATTGTTTTTTGTTTATTTGTTTGTTTGTTTGTTTGTTTCTTGAAGGCATTTACCAATCCTTTGGGTGCCAGGGCAAGAATCTAACCAAGTGGCCTAAACAGAGAAAGAACTCACATTCAGACTTCACAGAAAGTCTTACACCCAAAAGTCAATACCTATAAGTAGGCCTACTACATACAGTCTCCCATGCAGAACAAGACTTGTCTTGGTTTCAGGTAGCATGTTTAAAGCAAATATTTCTTTCAAAAATTTCTAATCACAAGTGTATACTAGGGATATGTAATATGGCATTGGATATTTGCATGGCCCAAAAGTTGAACATTTGGTTTAAAGTAAATCTATAGTTAGCAGACAAGCAGTTACTTAAATTACAAGGAAATCCTGTTTGGAAAAATACACTTTCAACACAGATAATTTCCAGAGATAAAATACTAAAAAGTATGAGCTCACATATGTAAAAAAATATATAGAGAATGCATAAAAAAATAAACTTCCCTGAGAGACAATCAGTGGAAATAAACTGCACAGGTAGACTAACAAGATTACAGATACTGGAACTATCAAGGAACTAAAATAAAATATTTAAGCTGCTTAAAAAAATGATAGAAAATTTAGTAAATGAGCAAAAGACCATAAAAATCAACACACATATTTAGAATGAAGACCAACAGAACTTCTAAAATTGAACGTCTAATAACTGAAATTAGAAATTCAACAAACAGGTGAAACAACAAATTAGACTCTGCTGAAGACTGAATTAGTGAGCCAGAAAACATATATGAATGAAACATTCAGAATGTAGTGGAAAAATAAATGGAAAATGTGAAAGAGAGGTTAAGAGAGGTGAAAGACAGAGTGGAGCCAACATAAGTCTTACTAGGGTTGGGATAGATTAAAAGGAATGGCAATGAGGCAATATTTGAAACAATAATAGCTGAGAATTTTCCAAAATAAATAAAAGACACTAACACTCATATGTAGGAATGCCAATACATTTTAAGTAAACTTTTGAAAAATCCAAATTCTGGACTCATTAGAGTGAAATTGTACAACAACAAAGATAAAAATAAGAATTTAAAAGCACCCAAAAAGAACAAAGTAACACTGGTCAGACTAAAAAGTGATTTCTCAAAAGACAAGTTAGTATTATATTTAAAGAGGAAGTCAAATTGTCCCTGTTTGCAGATGACATGATTGTGTATTTAGAAAACCCCATGGTCTCAGCCCAAAATCTCCTTAAGCTGATAAGAAACTTCAGCAAAGTCTCAGGATACAAAATTAATGTGCAAAAATCACAAGCATTCCTATACACCAATAACAGAGAAACAGAGAGCCAAATCAGAAGTGAACTCCCATTCACAACTGCTTCAAAGAGAATAAAATATCTAGGAATCCAACTTACAAGGGATGTGAAGGACCTCTTCCAGGAGAACTACAAACTACTGCTCAGTGAAATAAAAGAGGATACAAACAAATGGAAGAACATTCCATGTTCATGGATAGGAAGAATCAATATCGTGAAAATGACCATACTGCCCAAGGTAATTAATAGATTCAATGCCATCCCCATCAAGCTACCAATGACTTTCTTCACAGAATTGGAAAAAAACTACTTTAAAGTTCATATGGAACCAAAAAAGACCCCTCATTGCCAAGATAATCCTAAGCCAAAAGAACAAAGCTGGAGGCATCACTCTACCTGACTTCAAACTATACTACAAGGCTACAGTAACCAAAACAGCATGGTACTGGTACCAAAATAGAGATATAGACCAATGGAACAGAACAGAGCCCTCAGATATAATACCACACATCTACAACCATCTGATCTTTGACAAACTTGACAAAAACAAGAAATGGGCAAAGGATTCCCTATTTAATAACTGGTGCTGGGAAAACTGGCTAGCCATATGTAGAAAGCTGAAACTGGATCCCTTCCTTACACCTTATACAAAAATTAATTCAAGATGGATTAGAGACTTAAATGTTAGACCTAAAACCATAAAAACCCTAGAAGAAAACTGAGGCTATACCATTCAGGACATAGGCATGGGCAAGGACTTCATGTCTAAAACATCAAAAGCAATGGAACAAAAGCCAAAATTGACAAATGGGATCTAATTAAACTAAAGAGCTTCTGCACAGAAAAAGAAACTACCATCACAGTGAACAGGCAACCTACAGAATGGGAGAAAATTTTTGCAATCTGCTCATCTGACAAAGGGCTAATATTCAGAACCCACAAAGAACTCAAACAAATTTACAAGAAAAAATCAAACAACCCCATCAAAAAATGGGCAAAGGATATGAACAGACATTTCTCTATAGAAGACATTTATGCAGCCAACAGACACACGAAAAAATGCTCATCATCACTGGCCATCAGAGAAATGCAAATGAAAACCACAATGAGATACCATCTCACACCAGTTAGAATGGCGATCATTAAAAAGTCAGGAAACAACAGGTGCTGGACAGGATGTGGAGAAATAGGAACATTTTTACACTGTTGGTGGGACTGTAAACTAGTTTAACCATTGTGGAAGACAGTGTGGTGATTCCTCAAGGATCTAGAACTAGAAATACCATTTGACCCAGAGATCCCATTACTGGGTATATACCCAAAGGATTATAAATCATGCTGCTATAAAGACACATGCACACGTATGTTTATTGCGGCACTATTCACAATAGCAAAGACTTGGAATCAACCCAAATGTCTATCAGTGACAGACTGGATTAAGAAAATGTGGCACATGTACACCATGGAATACTATGCAGCCATAAAAAGGATGAGTTCATGTCCTTTGTAGGGACATGGATGCAGCTGGAAACCATCATTCTCAACAAACTATCGCAAGGACAGAAAACCAAACACCGCATGTTCTCACTCATAAATGGGAATTGAACAATGAGAACATGTGGACACAGGGTGGAAAACATCACACACCAGGGCCTGTTGTCGGGTGGGGGGAGGGAGGAGGGATAGCATTAGGAGATATACCTAATGTAAATGATGAGTTAATGGGTGCAGCACATCAACATGGCACATGTATACATATGTAACAAACCTGCACATTGTGCACATGTACCTAGAACTTAAGTATAAAAAAAAAAAAAAACAGGTGCAGAGAAGTAATTATAAACCTAGTAATGCGTATACAACAAAACTACCCTTCAAGTCTAAGTACAAAATCAGGATTGTAAGAAAACCATACATGAAGAGAATACCCTACTACTATAGAGTCACTACAGAAACTTCTAAAAGACATTTTTTAATAATAAGGATGGTCTCAGATGCAAAAAAAAAAAAAAAAAATGCTGAGCAAAGAAAATGGAAAATGTGTTAGAAAATGTTCACAAAAGATGACTTACTACAACTATAATAATAATAATAATAATAATGTCTACAATGTAATGCAAATATGAAGAGAACAAAAATCTATTCTTTCATATTTTCTCAGGAGGACAGTAAAAGGGTAAAGATATTATTTAACTTTAGCCTTGAGTTACATATTTAGAAAAAATTTTAGTGTTATTATTAAAATAATAGAATTAGAGTTTAAAACTTACAAACTAGAAGGAAAAAGACAACGAGAAAAAGGAGGAAATAACTTTGATCTAAAATAATGCCAGAAAATAAGTGAAAAGAAAACAAACATTAGAAAGCAGCATAAATAGGAAGCCTAAATTAATATTTTTGAATATTATAACAATTTTATACACTTTATAATTTTATATTAAGTTATAAATATATAAAATATAAGTTTATATTATAAACTTTATAAATTATATAAATGTATAATTATATTTTTAAATACAATTTTTTAAATATTATCATTATAATTAATCCAGTGTTCATGAATTAACTAATATTTTCAGTTAAAGTTAGTTTCAACAATGTCAAAGAATAGGTACTATACAAATATCTCCTCTGTTAAAGATGAAACAAAATTAGAAATTAATAACAATGTATTTATTAAAAAACTCATTCCTTTGGAAAAAATTTAAAAATCACTTCTAAATAACACTTAAGCCAGAGAAGAAATCAAAGGATTTGTTAAATACTTAAAACTGAATAAATATATTATGCATCAAATATGTGGGATTGTCACTAAAGCAATATAATCAAATCACTATATTAGAATTAAAGGCTACAACTCAAGGCTCAAAGCAATTTACTTAGAAAAAATAGGAAAATAAACACAAGAAAGTAAAGAAAGAAAATAATAATTACAAAAACAAATACTAATAACAGAAAATATAATACTAGAAATTTAAAAACAAATATATGAATATACTAATTAAGTAGTCGGGCAATTTGACACAAACGAGATACAGAAATAGAGGAAAAGAGAAAAGAGCAACAAAATAAATTTTAAAGAGAAAAGAGAAAAATGGGCATAGTATAAGAGACAAAGGTAGAGTTTTAGATAGGTAGGTAGGTAGTTAGCTACTTAGTAGACGGATACAAAGATAGAGATCGTCTTAGTAGAGATAGACATAGATAGATAAAAAATTGTAAAAATTTAAAGGAGGCATGACTTACCTGGAAAAATATAGAAACAGAAGATGTAAATGAAATAACTATTTCCCATGTATATGGAAACAGCAGGAAAATGTAATGCATCTTGGAGAAATCATACGAGTCTGAGTGAAAACTCTTCAGTTAAGTGAGGCAAAAGGAGCACCAATGAAAAGTGGTGGCACTACTGATTCCAGCAGATAGGCAAGGAGATCTGAAAATATAATTTGTCCTACTTAAACTGTTTTTTAAAATTCCTTCTGTTTCACCGTAAAACTTAAATCCAAGTACTGGTGATCATAAGATTTAATTAGAGAAAGATAGAATTTGACTCCTTTGTGATGAAAGACAAAATAAAATAAGATTAAAAAGTAAGTTATCAAGCAGGTCTTACTCAAATAGCATCTTTTTGGTTACAAAATGACAGGGGACACAAATATGATTGTGGGATTTGACCTAGTAATCCCACTTCTTAAAGATTATCTTAGTAAAATAAAAGCAGTTTGTTTAATTTAAAAGATAAGGAAAACTTCTAAGGATGCTTCTAGAGCCATCATTTCTAATAGTAGCCAATGAGAAAAGAAGCTTGAACATCAAAAACTACAAAAAGTTTCAATTAAGTCAGACTATTACGTAGTAATCAAAATGATACATGAGAAGACTGGGTCAGAAGAAAGAGCAATATTTAAGGAATAATAATGTGGTTTAAAAAGTAAGATAAAAAGTATACAATTATTATTATAGCTACATGGATATGCATATAACCAGTCAACATCGGGAAGGAAAAAAGAAAATAAAAATTGTTACATCGTGGTAGAATCATGGCTTAAGTAATTTTCAAAGTCCTTTTCTATATATGATTAGGAACTAATAAATTTTTTACCTATTCTACTTGTACTTGTCGACTAATATGCACAATGGTAGCAGGGACAGACCATTAGCTTTTACATTATTTTTGTGAATTCATAAGAAATTCACAAAACTAGAAAACAAGTATAAAATTCTTTAAAATGAGATATAAAAGTACAGTAGTTATGTTGCTTTTTCACTTTGATAAATATGAAAATAATAATTTTCAAAATATGTATAGCACAGGTTACATGGAAATACCTGCTGTATCTTTATAATGAAAAGTGTCCAGTCAATTCAATTTCCTTAAGTGATAGAAGAATAGGCCAAGTTACAGCCCATTGGACAATATGATTTCAGAAACTTTTGTACATGATTAGCAATCTGAAAACACTGCATTTCTCTTCCACGGATTCAGCACTCTATGATACTATTCTAATGAGGCTTTTAAAAAATGTGGTAATTTGAGATCTGAAGTGGGTTCAAAGATGTAACAAAGTTTGGTGCTCCAGAATATAAACAAAACATAACACGGATGCGGAAGTCTAAACTTTTGAATGTACCCAATGTTAACATCTGGTTTTTATGCTCAACTGCTTTCAGTCATGTAAAATGTCTAAAATGTTAATGACTCAGTGTTAAGTGAGAAAACTGAAAAATTAAATTCTGCTGTTAAATACTAGTTTGTAAAATCCCCATCTTCAGAGATTCTAAAAATATTGATAGATTACACCCTTTCGAATGCTGTGGCAACCTATTCCCTGAAAGGAGCAGGCTAAGTCAAGTGACCTGAAGATATTTTCTCTGTCTCTGTTTCCATTAAGGTTATATTCCTCTCTGGGTCAGTGAAATCAAACTTGCAGCATGCATGTCTAATGCAGAATCACTGATCAATCAACATGCTCTTTTCTGATGAGTCATGGAGCTCTGTATGCTTTATGATATTTAAAAGGACATAGTCCAGGAAGCTACTAACAATCAATGAGAGCTTTTTTTCAGACCGACTTAATTAAAGAGACGATGTATAGATGAATGAACTTGGGGTAAAGGTGTTCAAATGTCTCTCCAATTTCACTTCAACAATGTTCAACCCCATTGAACTGATAAAACCAAAATTCTGGATATACAGATGTAGGCTTCATCTTTATTGAAAGGTTTAATATTAGATTTCCTATTTAAAAGGAATGCAAACTGAAAGGATAATATTAATTCAGAAATCAGTTGACAGATGTCAAATCAAGGAACATTTGTAAAAAAAAATTAGACTCATGTTCAAGTACAGATAGAGACATTTTCTCTAATAAAATCTTATCACAGAATAGCAATACCACTGAACAAACAAGTATAAAGTAATACCAAGGACAAAGATAAAAAGTTACTTGTATTTTTTTTAGAAAAATTAGATGATCTCTAGTTTAAAAAATATGTCAAAGTATAAAATTCCAACATTTTATTTGACTATACAGTTTAGGTTGTTTTTCCTATTAATGTAGAAGCACATTACATATGGTTTTCAAAGTCTAAATGTGTTCTTTAAAAAAATGCTAAATATAAAGGGCAAAATATTCATCTTAAACCAAGAGATAAAAATATAGAGGTTTTTCATGCCCTATCTTTTTAGTAATCAATGATTGAACAGTGAATATATTGGTTTACAGTGCAGCTATTTAATTATTAATACATTTTTTTTTCTTGGAAGGATTTAATATTATTTTTACATTTTCTCCACTAAATACATCATTTCAAAATTGTCTACAGGAGCATGCCCAAAAGAATGATCAAAGCTTGGAAATATTTTGCAACTCTATGTCATATTAATATGAGATATAAAAACAGAATCAAGAATGATATCGACAAAAATCAGGTTAGCATATCATATCATCTGGATGATAGGTTTTCAATCTCCTAAAAATAATACATTACATTAATTATGCATATTTGAGCCTTAATGAGAAAACACTGTAAGGATGAACAAAATCCTTTAACATCAGAGCTGACAGAGAGATGAGAGGCTGCCTAGTTAATGAGGCAATTGAACCTGTAAAAGACCACATGATTTGTGCAGTTCATAACCTTCATGAGCAGGCTAATGTCTCCTGTATATTCTTCTGTACCCTAATATCTACGTAGCATAGAAAAAAAAATCTCTTTGAATTGTTAAAGTAAAATGTCTTACATTGAAAGACAGTGCTTCCACATGCTAACAAGTAAGAATTTAAGAAAAACCATATGTTAATGAAACAGTATGAAAGAAATCAAACTGAGTGGTAATAAAATAAACATGCTCCAGTGTGGACCACAGGATTTCATGAAGGATAATGACAGTCTTTCTGATGTTTCTGAAGTTCACTGTAAAGACACAGGTTTAAATCTCAGTAAGAGAGATTGAGATTCAGGTATAAAGGAAAACTTAAAGGGAAAGTCAGTATACTAGGGCCAAATGATTTCCTGAAAGGTTATGAAAATGATAGGCATATACCTATTAGTTAATTATGCAAAATCACTGCAGAATTCAGTGAAAGGTTTATACTTTAAATGAAATCATGAAGCAAATTAAGCTTTTGACATAGGTCATTAAGTGACAAAACCAAGGTAAGTGTTTACATTTTTCGATTTAGAATCTCAGTCTACCACCTCCTCTTGATAGGGAGTGGGAGGTTGTTACAAATTACTAGGAGCTCCACTTTTCCCAGTGGCCTCAAAAACATTTTTTTAATTAATTAATTTATTTATTTATTTATTTTTACCTCACCAGGATCTAAATCTGTTTTTAGTGGCTTCGAAAACTGTGTCTAGGACTGAATTACTGAATTACATTTAAGACTGAACTAGTGAAATCAGTGACTAAACAAAACCATTTTTAAGAAATCATTCTCCTCATTGTTCAACAGACAAAAACCAACGAACTGCATCACTTACTAGCTATGTGGCTTTGGGCTAGTTATTGAACCTCCATGTAACTCTGTTTCTTCATCAGTAAGATGCTGATTATAATAGAATGTGTCTCAAAAACTAGTATAAAAGTGAGTTCCATGTAAAGAGCTTAGAATAAGAGGGTGTACACCTAATTCATTTAATAATGAAACTTAAAAACATTAAGAATCCTCAAGGATTACATGAAGCCGATCTGAATCATAAAGACAGGTTAAAAAGTCTAAACCAAATGTTAGCAAATAAAGCAGTAATAAATACATATTTTTCTATGTACATATATGTGCATGTATGTTTGTGTGTTTATGGCATGAAAGACTATAAACATGAGATGTTCTAATAATTCATGATGTTAAGAGATTAAAGGGGAAAAACCACAGAAAATTATTTAAACAACCATTCATGATAAAAATGTATGGCAAATTTGGAATAGGAGGAAGTTACTAAAACTGATCAAAGATACCTAATCTTGATGGTGAAATGTGGAAGCATGCTCTTTAAATGTAGACACAAGTAAAGAACGCTTGCTCTCTCCATTTCTATTTAACAGTCTTGAAAGCGTCGCTTTTTTTGGACAAGCATCCTCACTGTCACCTAGGAGCTTGTTAGAAATGCAGACTCTCCGTGCCTGACTTACCACTGAACCAAGATCTTCATTTTAAAAGGATTCCTCAGGGATTCATATTTTAAAGTCAGAGAAGCATCCATGCAGCCAGTCAATAAATCATTTTAAAATGTGGTATAAAATATAGAGTATAAAAATTGGAATGGAAGAAACACATTTTTTGTTATTCACAGATGATATGATTGTCTACAAAGAATACCTAAAATAATCAGAAGCAGCATTATTAAAAGTACATCAAAGTTTGAAAAGTTTCTAAATATTTGTTCGATATAAAAATTATTAGATTTGGATATAGCTGCAGCAAGCTTTTGGAAGATATAACTGAAAATTGTTGCCATTTTGCAATAGCAACAGAAGTCTACAGTGCATGTGAATAAAAAATGTGTAAGATCTTTGTAACAAAATGTATAAAATGTACTGAATAACACTAAAGGAGGCAATTAATAGAGAGTTATGCCACAATTACAGTTAGAAAGGTAAAACACACCAACAATACTGATGTGTGTCAAAGGTAGCACTACCAGTCAGTGGAGAAATGATGGAGCAGTCAATCGATGGTGCGGAAATAACTAGTTAGCCATATGGGAAACATATATAAAAGTGGATTTCTTCTCACACTGCACACAGAATTGAATTCCATATGTAAAATAACTTTACAGTAAAATTAAAAACTTCAAAAATTTTTAGAAGGAAAACATTGATTTAATTGTAATTCATGAACTATACGATAGAATGGAAACAACACCATTTTATTTCATCTGGGACATTACTAGATGTAAAATAATAAAGTCTATTGATCTCTAAACCAACTCAATAGGGAAAAAGGAGGTAAAGGGGAACATCTAGGCAAACGATGTTCCCATACACGGACTTGCCAAAGCATTTGCAAGATTCCCTTTGGAATTGATGTTTGGTCTCTTGCCTGTCCCTCCTCCCCAGGCAGTCACTTTCTCTTGGATGTTTTCCCCTCTTTCTTTAGCTTTTCCTTCTCAGTCCTGGCAACAGGCCTTCAACACCACACCGTCACCACTCCACCAATTTTGGAGGGGTACGATTTTCAAAGGAACAAAGTTTTTGGGGTTGAGTTCCAGCACTAACATATGTATGGACGAAGATAACAGTCTACAGCTTTCTGTTTTCCTTCCTATTGCTCTAGAAGAAAATGCTGCCAAGAAAAAGCCACTTCTAGTTTTTTCATAGAAAAAAACCTGCTACTAAAGTATTTCTTAAAAAATCATTCTTTTCTTTGGGAGAAGATATTTCCAACATTTGTGATCAAGAGAAATTGCAGAATATTTTTTAAATTCTTAAAAATCAATCAGAAAAAAGAGCCTGGAAGAAACATGAGGAAGGCTTAGAAATAATTTTTATAGAAAAAGAAACATGAATCACTAACAATATTTTTAAGGCTCAAATGTATTATTTATCATGGAAATTAAAATTAATAAAGAAATTAATATTATTTTACCACTAGATTGACAAAAAACTTGTCTTTCCAAAGACATAAGAGAGCTTTTATAAACTGTATGTGATCACATATTCTTTCTCCAACACTCCTTGAGAACCACTAGATTGTAAACTTACATACTCATATACATACTTATGCACACAGACAGGCACACGCACTTACACACATACACAGTCACGTAAGGTTAAAACATGGTAAACATTTTCTAAGTCACTTAAAATTATTGCCTGTGGATTTTCCATGTAAAATATTAAACTCTTCCAATGTTTGAACTTAATGGTTATTGAGGAATATGTAAAACTATTAGCTTTCTTGATTTAGTGTAGTTAATATTGCTTATAAAGGAAAGAAAAAATGCTTGGCTACAAGGTCATTTCATTTTAAGATTACATTGATTAAAAAAAAAAAAATGTAGTATAGAAAGGGCATCTAACCCCCATTTCACTATCCTGCACTGAAAACTTCTTTAACCTTGTATAAAATGCATGCATATTCTTTAAAAGTCTTTTTTGTAAAAGAAGTATTAGATTTTTAATGTAAATTATAAGAAATGTAATGTTTACTAATGCCATCAAGAATGGCAGGTCAAATTTACCTGGTCAAATTTAAAGATGAAATGCCTACTTTTACAGTCACCTTTCAACCTTTGTTTTAGACCCTAGGATTCGTTTGTCACAGGTTTGCCTATTTAGGCCACAGTTTCCTTATATAGGGTACAGAGCTGCATTCAAAGGTAGTGTTTAAGTGTATGGACTTGGGTGCTAGATCACTGTGCACCAACACCCAGCTCAGACACTTACTAGCTATGTGATGTGGGATAACTAACAGAGCCTCATTAAGCTTTGGTTTCCTCGCTAGTAAAATGAAGCTGAAAGGAGGATATATCTCATAGGGTTGTAGCAGTTACATGAATTAAAATACCTGAGCTATTTAGAGCAGTGCCTGGTTCGTAGCAGGTGATCTAGGAGTGTTATTGTTCTTTACATTATTCACATTTAATAGCAAATCATACTGCAGAAAATGGTGTCAATGCAATGGTCATTACAGGCAATCATACACTTTTAAAGCTTTCAGTAAAAAAGATAATGCTAATACCATTTATAAAACAGAACAAAGAATTCCTTGACAATTTAAATATCTAAATTTATTACTTAAATCAATTTATTATGTGTTGTTGCTGACTTCCACTAAAATGTGCCTAATAGTTTTATGAATGTCTTCCTCTTCCAGTCAGTACTTTTAGCAGGTTTAATTCTCAAGCATTCCAACTGGATGTGCTAGAATTTGGCTCCTATTAACTCATGATTTTGTCCTAGTGATTAATTTATCCTACCAGATTGGAGAAGTATCTATGTATGTGTGTATGTGTGTGTGTATGTATATAATATATGTATATAAAAATATAAATTTATACCAGTGGCAAAATAGTGATTTTGTTTTGCCAGTTTGTAAGGTAAAATGATGTTTGCTCCCTATTGTCTTACTTTTCTTAACAATAAAAAATAAAGCACGCTCGAGTATTTTTACTGTTTGCACACTCTTTAACCTCATGTCTTATTGTGTAACTGAGTCATGACGAATACGACAAATACACATCCTTAATGTTCTGTTGTGTCAGTGCTGGGCTGTGCACTGTGGTGGCTGCCCAGGAGGAGGGGATGAAGGACTTGAGCACTCACATCAAGGATCTTGTATCGATTTAGGAAGACAGAACCAAAACACCCAACACAACAGTTAGCAATACCAAATGGTTTCATTTCAACCCATGATAGTGTACAGGAGTCGAATAAACAACAGGAATGAAGGAGGGGAAGATGGCAATAGTCAGGGAATGTTTCATGGCTGAAGGGGTCACTTACCCCCAATTCAGGCATTCGACTACTAGCTTCATGATTCTGCCATATCCACATTTCTATGTCATGATTTTTGTTGTATCTGAGTCCCCTATATACTATTATTTATTTTAAAAATTCTGTAATAGATTAGATTTTTAAAAACTGAAATAAAATGCCTTCATTTAAAAGAGAAACTTTATATCACAACTATAAATGGAAAGTCAGTACCTCTTGCCATAAAGGCAGCGTAAACAGAATCTTATTAGTTTCTATCCAGATAATGCTGCCTTACAAAGGCACTAGGCTAGAAGCCAGTGTTGTCTCTGTTTATAAGACAAAGCAGGTGTTAATAAGTGTTAGAGACTTAGTAATGCCAACATGAGACTTTCTGCTGTCCTTCCTTCTTCCCTACCATCTTTCTTCCCTTCCTTTCTTCTTTCAACTTTCCTCTTTCTCTCTCTCCCTCCTTCCGCCTCTTCCCTTCTTCTTTCCATCCTTTAGCAAATATTCATTGAGCACCTATTACGTGACAGGTACCATTCTAGGCACAGAGGATACAACAGTGAAAAAACAGACAAAAGCTCTTGCCCTTATAGAGCTTACATTCTTGTTGGAGAAAGACAGTCAATAAACAGATAACAAAAGATACAGTAGGTCATAGGTGTTATGAAGAAAAATACAGCAGGGAGTGTCAAGGTGAAGAAAAAGCATGAATAGGAAAGGATTACTGCTAAAGTAACATATGAGCAACGATCTTAAGGGCAGGGTGGAACCAGCCATGCAGATACTTAGAGGAAGAGAATTCCCAGCACTGAGAACAAGTAGTGCAAAGGCTGTGATGCAGAACATGCTTGGCACATTCAGGGAACACTAATGAAGTCAGAGTGGAGAAGTGAGTGGGTGAGGCGGACAGTGGTTTGAGAAGATGTCAGATCCAGGTCACTTGAAAGGTGTGGTAGACATAGATCATGTAGAAGTTTAACAGACATAGCAAGAATTTGACTTTGACTCTAGATGGCATGCCATTGGATGACTTTGAGCAGAGAGCAACACGATGTGAACTAATTGCTGTTTTTGTAGAATAACTCTGCTATGAGAAGTTTAGACTGGATGGGCAAAAGCACCAGTCAGAAAACTGGTTAGGAGGGCATTTCCATTAATTTAAGAGAAAGATGATATTATAGTCTTGTGGTAAGCATAGGAAGTAGTAAGAAATATTGGATTTGTTGGGCAAAGTGTATCCACCATCCCCCAAATACACACACACACACAAATCTCTATCTCAGCATTTATACATTCATGGTTTATAAATGAGGCTATTTATGCGTGGGACATGGTACCTCAGGCCTGTAATCCCAGCTCTTTGGGAGGCTGAGGCAGTGGGGGGATCACTTGAGGTCAGGTAAAACCTCATCTCTACTTAAAATGCAAAAAAATTAGCTGGGTGTGGTGGCCGGCACTTGTATTCCCAGCTACTTTGGAGGTTAACGCAGGAGAATCAACTTGAACCTGGCAGGCAGAGGTTACAGTGAGCCAAGATCACACCACTGCACTCCAGCCTGGGCAACAGAGTGAGATTCTGTCAAAACAACAAGCAAACAAAAAAAGAAACATGAGACCATTTATGGGAATGGGGCTGTTCTCCCTGCCCCAAATTTGTTGTCAGTGACTGGCAATCGTTTGTAAACCTTACTGACCACAGTGCCTGAGAAAGGTGCTTAAAAGGTTTGTGCGACTGATTTCAGATGAGTGGAATGACAGGCACAGAGGAAAGAAGGCTCACAGTAGGTATTTGGGGCAAGAAGATCTATGTGGGAAGCGCAGAAAGGCATGGACATTGTGGTGAGGGGCCTCTCAGAGAAACTGAGGTTCACATTAGAATGTACTTCACGTGAAAGAAGTAGAACTAAGAGAAGTACAAGAGGAGAATAGATTTAAGATGACAGGAAAGAGGCCAAGTTTCATGGAATCTTTATTTTAAAAAAAAAGAAATTCAATATAAGTTAGATTTAGGAAATCAGGATTAGGAAAGGGCTCAGGATTTACTACATAACTTTCATTTTTAAATCAGTAAAACATTCTGAAATCCTTACATTTCAACTATCAATTCACTGAATAATGTCAATATTTTGATTATTTTGTTGCTTTTAAGTGATAAAAAAGAGCTGTTCATAACTAATGGAATATGTATATGTACACATACATACATATACATATATATACACATATATACATATATACACGTGTGTGTGTGTGTATATGTATATGTGTGTGTGTGTGTAAGAAATTCCTCAGTTTCAAAGACTGGCATAGAAACGTTCCTATAGATATACAAGGATCATTTACACTCCTAGGATGAACAGACATGCTGGCATCATGAAGGTTTACTGGCGTTAATTAGGTACCTTTCAAGGGAGATAAAGGAACAATAGGAGATCACTACTAAAAAAAATATCTGCTGCAAAATAAAACTAATTGAAAACTGAGGCAGGACTAGGAGAGCAGTAGAGAATGATGCACCACTGAGAATGGGGGAAGAGGAATTAAGGCAGGTACACCTGGAAGAAAGGTGGTTGGAGGAGCAGATGTCTTGTCTTTACATCAGGGCATTCCTCATGTATAAGGGAGACTTGGCCCATCTTGCATAAAGCAGTCAGGTCAGAGTGAAAATAAAAAGATGTATAACTGCCCAGTCTCTTGATGGAAATGTGGAGACCCCAAGTCTGGTATGGAAGGGACACAAAGCCAACAGCTATTTTTGCAGGTAAAAGAGAGGATTTTTTTTGTTTCCTAATCCACGTCATCTTCATCTCTTGCCTTTACCTATAGATACAGCTTTCTAATCGGCCTTGCAGGTCAACACTTGTCCCTCTGTGCACCATTCTTCTCCCAGTCAATTACTGGCCTCTAAACTCTTTTTGAATAAATAGCAAATCTCATATTACCTGTTTCAACCTCATTTCCTGACACTCTTTCCCCACTTTACTCCAAATTGCATAACTTCCTGGTCAGTTCTTTAAAAGTTGCCTGTTCTAACACTAACTTCTTCCTCCCTCCCCAAACTATCTCTACAGTTAAGTTTATGTCCTCTTCTTATTTGATCCTATGGCAGCTTCCACCTGTCTGTCATAATATTTGATACACTTGTAATTCTAGATCTGTCACCTCAGAATGTATAAAAGTGTCTGGTACATGGTAAACACTTAAATATTTGTTAACCGTTGAAGGTTGGATGTTTACTATTGATGAACACGAAGCTAAAAAGATAGTAGCTGATAATTATTGAGAATGAAAGGGTTTTTACACTAATTTACATTTCAGATAAGGTACAGCTGGCTCTTAGAGATGTTAAAAAGAACATCGAATAGGAACAAGTTTTCACTGAGATTAAAAGAAAATTCAGGTTTGAAATTACTATAGAACATTGTATAATTTCCCATGTTCACAAATTTAAAAAATACAGTACACTTTAAACAGAGTTCATGTAAGGTATATTTGAGAATCAATTCAGCTCCTTGGTGAAAAAAAATTAAAATTTAGAATAGTTAATTGAATGGCTATCATTTACATATTTTAAATATTTGCTCTTGAACTATGAATAACCACATAGAAATGTGAGAAAAATTAAATTTAAGAGGGTATTTATTTGGAGTATACTTTTAAAGCAAGTCTTATGAATCATGGTAAATACTCTTATATGTATGCTCAGGGTATTTGAGTGCACTTTATTCTCCAATTAAACCCAAGACTTAGAGACAGTTGCTAGCCACACACAAACAGTGTCACTGTCCACTATTTTACACAAACGGCAATTGAGTAGCAGGGGAGGGCAAATTCCCCAGTTCTGAGTTACTTCTGGGTGTGCCCCAGATGTTTTAGCTGCATGTTAACTAACTCATTTAGGCCCCCAGAGTAACTATTAATGCACCAAAGCTACAATTTGAGAAGATCTTTTATTTCCGAGAGACCTGGAAGAATCGCCAACAATTTGTAATATCTGTTCTTACCTGGGCAAAGAATCTTGTGGAGTAAAATTGCTTACAGAGGACCTCTATTGCTATAGGGAAAGTTTCGGTTCACTTGAGTAAGAATTATCCTTAAAAGGGATAGAAAAATTCAGGAATGGAACAATATTGACTTCCCAAGACTCACAAGGTGTATATACCATTTAGACAAAGTTTTTAGCCTTGAAAAGGAACATCTTGTATTATTGTTAATGTGAATATTTATGAAGCACTATCAGTAGGCCTAACTCAGTCCCTGCTCAATTAGGTTATAATTTAATTAGTCCTAAATGCAAATCCTCTAAATTGGGGTGGTTGGCTTTTGAAATGAATGCCAACTAATATTATTATTGATGGCTTACTATCTTCTGCTTCTCTCTCTCATTTCTCTTTTCTTCTTACCTTATACATACATTTTGCTCTCATACACCCACCCTTCCTGAATTGAAAGGATGTAAATCAAGGTACACCTGCAAAAGCAGAAGCCCTGTGGTCCACAATGAACTTTAAAATCCATACTAGTGTTTTGTACCTGAAAATTATAGGGATGTTTTGTGAATGTTTATAGGTCTAATACAGTTATCAAATATCAGTTTTGAACCACAAAAACATTTCTAAGATATTATGCAAACTAAACTCTAAATTGAGTTCTCTGTTTCCATTTGAATTTCACATATTTAAATTTCCTATATTTTTTCTGAGAGAGCTCCATATCTGTGCTGGAGTTGGTTCACTGCACAACATTTCTTACAGGGTAGACAGTACACCTTATTTTGTGCTACATTCACTCTTGGGAAACCTCAGTTGTATTACAATCATAAATGGTCACTTACTAATATAGAAAGTAGAAAAAAAGGCTGCCCCTATGAAAACTATTTAATAACTTTAATAAGCTGCTTTGTAAATAAGTAAATAAAAAGATACACTTTCTTTTACCAAAGCAAACTCTTTGATATGGTCTAGTTCTGTGTCCTCAACCAAATCTCAACTTGAATTGTAATCCAAATTGTAATCCCCACGTTTTGGGGGAGGGTCCTCATGGGAGGTGATTAGATCACGGAAGAGATCCCCCCATGCTGTTCTAATAATAGTGAGTGACTTCTCTGGAGCTCTGATGGTTTTATAAGGGGCTTTTTCCCCCTCCGCTCTACACTTCTCTCTCCTGCTGCCATGTGAAGAAGAACATGTTTGCTTCCCCTTCCACCATGACTGTAAGTTTCCTGAAGCCTCCCCAGTCATGCGGAACTGTGAGTCAATTAAACCTGTTTCCTTTACGAATTACCCAGTCTCAGGCAGTTCATTATAGCAGTGTGAGAATGGATTAGTACAGTAAGCTGGTACTGAGAGTAGTGTGGCACTACTGCAGATACCTGAAAATGTGGAAGCGATTTTGGAACTGGGTAACCAGAAGAGGCTGAAACAGTTTGGAGGGCTCAGAAGACAGGAAAATGTGGGAAACTTTGCAACTTCCTAGAGATTTGGAGGGCTCAGAAGACAGAAAGACATGGGAAAGTTTGGAACATCTGAGAGACTTGTTGAATGGCTTTGACCAAAATGCTTATAGTGATATGAACAATGAAGTCCAGGCTGAATTGGTCTGACAGGGAGATGAAGAACTTGTTAGAAACTGGAGCAAAGACCACTCTTGCTATGCTTAGCAAAGAGGCTGGTGGCATTTTGTCCCTGCCCTAGAGACTTGTGGAACTGTGAATTAGAGAGATGATTTAGAGTATCTGGTGGAAGAAAATTCAAAAGGAAGCACACCATAAAAGTTTGAGACATGTGCAACCTGATGATGTGATAGAAAAGAAAAACTCATTTTCTGGGGAGAAATTCCAGCCAGCTGCAGAAATTTGCATAAGTAATGAGGGGCTGAATGTTAATCACCAAGACAATGAGGAAAATGTCTCTAGGGCCTGTTAGAGGCCTTCGCAGCAGCCCCTCCTATTACAGGCCTGGAGGCCAAGGAGGAAAGACCTTATTTTGTGGGGTGGGCCTAGGTCCCCCTGCTCTGTGCAGCCCTGTATCCCAGCTGCTTCAGTCCCAACCATGGCTAAAAGGGGCCAACATACAGCTCAGGTCATTGCTTCAGAAGGTCCAAGCCTCAGGGCTTAGCAGCTTACACGTGGTGTTGGGCCTGCAGGTGCATAGAAGTCAAGAACTGAGGTTTGGGAACCTCTACCTAGATTTCAGAGGATGTATGGAAATGCCTGGATGTCCAGGCAAGAGCCTGCTGCAGGGACGGGGCCCTCGTGGAGAACTTCTGTTGGGGCAGTGCAGTAGGAAAATGTGGGGTGCAAGCTCCCACGCAGAGTTCCCACTGGGGCACTGCATAGTGGAGCTGTGGTAACAGGGCAACCATCCTCCAGACCCCAGAATGGTTGATCCACCAAGAGCTTGCACTGTGCACCTGGAAAAGCTTTAGACACTCAATGCCAGCCCATGAAAGCAGCCAGGAGTGGGGCTGTACCCTGAAAAACTACAGGGGTGGAGCTTCGCAAAGTGGTGGGGGCCCACCTCTTGCAACAGAGTGACCTGGATGTAAGACATGGAGTCAAAGGAGATCATTTTGGAATTTTAATGTTTAATGACTGCCCTATTGGATTTTGGACTTGGATGGGGTCTATAGCCCCTTTGTTCTGGCCAATTTCTCCTATTTGGAATGAGTGTATTTACCCAATGCCTGTACCTCCACTGTATCTAGGAAGTAACTAACTTGCTTTTGATTTTACAGGCTCATAGACGGAAGGGACTTGCCTTGTCTCAGTTGAGACTTTGGACTTGGACTACCTAGTTAATGCTGAAATGAGTCAAGACTTTGGGAGACTGTTGGAAAGTCATAACTGTGTTTTGAAAAGTGAGAAAGATGAGATTTTGGAGGGGCAAAAGGTGGAATGATATGGTCTGGCTCTGTGTCCTCACCCAAATCTCGAATTGTAATCCAAATTGTAATCCCCATGTTTTGGGAGAGGGAACCTCATGGGAGGGGATTAGACCATGGGAGCAGTTCCCCCTGCTGTTCTCATGATAGTGAGTGACTTCTCAGGAGATCTGATAGTTTTATAGGGGGCTTTTTCCCCCTTCACTCTGCACTTCTCTCTCCTGCTGCCATGTGAATAAGGACATGTTTGTGCCCCCTTCCACCATGATTTTAAGTTTCCTGAACTTTCTAGCCATGCAGAACTGTGAGTCAACGAAACCTGTTTCCTTTATAAATTATCCAATCTCAAGTAGTTCTTTATAGCAGAATGAGAATGGACTAATACACCCTTGTAGTGATTAACATTTTCATCTTTTAAGAATAATCAAAAATAGATGTGCAGCAAAAATGTCATACCATTGCTTCCTGTGCCCTGTGATGCACAGTGGAGCAACACAGCACTCCTCGCTAGATAAACATTCTCAAATAACAGTACAGGGCACGCAGTTCTAGGAAGGCAGACCACACAGCTTAGAAAAAGTATACGCTGCAGCTTGAAGTGCAAACCACAATGAGGCAACGAGGAGCTTATGTCCACTCTCAATGTGAAACATATCTCTGTTAGGTCCTCAAATCCCTATGGTTCTCTGCAGTCACCCATCAATGACAACTAAGGGACCATGAAGGGGGAGACACGGACTGGCATTGTCTGCTGCACCATTCTCCTGGTGGTTTGATTAAAAAACACTGAAACTGAAGGATATGTTTAGAAAATAATTGTATGCGTGCTTCAATGCATGTTTTCTCTCTACTTTTAAACTCAGGTAAAGTCAAATGCATATATATTCTTATTATTTACATCAATGACTGTTTCAGGAGGTTGACATGTCTTGTTATCTAAAACCACAGAAAATTTGAATGTTGATCAACATTTAAAATGGCAACAGGAATCTTTTCCCATTGTTTAATTTTATTTATTTATTTATTTTTTTGAGACAGGGTCTTGCTCTGTCTCCCTGGCTGGAGTACAGTGGCGTGATCTCTGTTCACTGCAACCTCCACCTCTCAGGCTCAAGCAATTCTCCCACCTCAGCCACCCTAGTAGCTAGGGACTACATGCGCATGCCACCACGCTTGGCTAATTATTTTGTATTTTTTTGTAGAGATGGGGTTTTGCTGTATTGCCCAGGCTGGTCTCAAACTCCTGGGCTCAAACAATCCACCAGCCTTGGCCTCCCAAAGTGCCGGGATTACAGGCATGAGCCACCATACCTGGCCAATTTTATTTCTTATTTGTCCTTTTTTGTTTGTATAGCCATTCTCCTATTGATAGACACTGTTCATTTTAATTTTTGACTATAACAAAGAATGTTTTTGGGAAATTTTTAAATTTATTTTCTTCTTCTTTTTTTTTTTTTTTTTTTTTTTTTGAGACGGAATCTCGCTCTGTCGCCCAGGCTGGAGTGCAGTGGCCAGATCTCAGCTCACTGCAAGCTCCGCCTCCCGGGTTTACGCCATTCTCCTGCCTCAGCCTTCCGAGTAGCTGGGACTACAGGCGCCGGTCACCGCGCCTGGCTAGTTTTTTGTATTTTTAGTAGAGACGGGGTTTCACCACGTTAGCCAGGATGGTCTCGATCTCCTGACCTCGTGATCCGCCCGTCTCGGCCTCCCAAAGTGCAGGGATTACAGGCTTGAGCCACCGTGCCTGGCCGATTATTTTCTTCTTATGCCAAAACAAAAGCTTATAACAGAAAATACAGGCAAAACGTGACTATGTAAAATTTCTGCAATTGTACTTACCCTGAAATAATCACTGAATGGCATGGTGATTGTTATGGTGTGTGCATGCGTGCAAGTGTGTTTACAACATTTATCTTTTTCTGAGTATAAGCTTATATGTAAATTTTCAATTTACATATATGAATAAGCAAATGCATAAATTTGTAAAAATTGAATGGTACTACACATACTTTTTATAAGATCCTTTTTTTAATCCTGTAAGGCTATTAAAATATTCAAAACACTATCCATATTCTAGTACTACGTTCGCAAAGTATTCATTTTAAAATATCACTGTAGTAGAGTATATTACAGCAGGTAAAGAAGTTCAGTTGAAAGTTACACTCCTAATATTTGAGAGAGATAAGAATGAAGTTTGATGTACTTAATCCTATTGCAATAAAGTGAACTTTCAAATATTTCAAGCCTTCATTGCAAAGTAAAATAAGATCTATTCTTATTTCTTCAAAAATTTTATATATTTAAGCAGGTAAGGTGTCTCCAGCTGAAAGAAATACTTTTATGGCCAGCCTTCCAAATTGTATACCACTTTCTTCTCTTTTAATTCTTCTGTCTCAGATATTTAATTAATAAGAGCTGCTGTAGCAAGGGGCTTGTCTATAATTTTATTGTCACCATTTCTGAGTCATCTACTTCTGATTTGTTTTAAAATTAAATGCAAGATATTTGGCTAACATACAATCACCATCAGCTAGGAATATAACAAATAAACCAATGACAGCCTTCTCTGACGCACTCTTACTTTTATCTGAACCATTTTGCTATGAAAAATTAGTTTATTTATTCATTAAAAGTCTTAAGTATCCTTCTGTTATATCCGAAACCTCAATTCCTCAACTCCTTTTTTGTTAGTTGGCCATCAGTCGTCAACCATCATCCAGTTAAAGTCAATGATGTGAACAGTTAAAGTCAATGATGTAAAGGTAAGCAAAATTCTTTTAAGTTCTGCTTTGAAAAGAGGGAACAAAACCCTTGGTGACAGGAGTTTGTAGTCTAAAAGGGGCACTGTGATTAAGTGACATATTGAAGAACACATACATGTGTGCCAGGA
Organism: Theropithecus gelada; assembly: GCF_003255815.1. Lineage (NCBI taxonomy): Eukaryota > Metazoa > Chordata > Mammalia > Primates > Cercopithecidae > Theropithecus > Theropithecus gelada. The sequence goes on from NC_037673.1 coordinate 56,436,628, forward strand.
AACAAATCTATACTGAGTACAATCAGAAACAGAGATTCTATCAGACATATTATAAAGCTTGCTTAAGGAAGCCTGAGGGAGCAGTGACAATCTTTATTATGGAAAAGGGTATAGTTTGAGAAAATAATATTACATCAAACTGGGAAGGACAGCTAAGAGAATGGATGACAGAATCAGGATATAAAAAGAGCATAAGGCCTAAATATAACCAGATGGAGTTAAATAGGGTCATATTTGAAGTCCTGCCCTTTGGTTAAAACAAAAACATCTAACTGAGCAGCTGCTGAGAGAGAAGGAGATGATGCCTAAGTCAAGCCCTTTTAGTTAAGTGCATGATGTCACAATGATACGATGAGGCAGCTAGCGTCTATCAAACTAAAGTCATTTTCATTGATAAATCACCCCCAGGATGAGGCAATGAAAAAAAGAATCTCTATGATGCTCTGAAGTAATTGAATTACTTTAGGAATTTCTGGAATTTGCTCATCTTTGGGCCGTTAAATTACAAAAGAAGGTTATGAGATAGGAGCTAGCCTAATGGAGAGTCACTAGAAAAGGAAAGCGATGTGATAGTATAATGGTAGCCAACTTAAGGAATAGAAAACATAGGGAACAGACCTGATGGTTACAGATACAAAAGTGTCACATGAAAATGGAATTTCAGGCAGTTGTGCCACTGGGTCACCAAAATGTCATTCCCAAAATATACTCCGTCGCACCTCGCCACTCTGTCCTTGACCCTCAGCCGAATATGACATATCTCTGGAAGCCCGGCAGATGCAAGCTGAACAGTTGGCCATAAGAGCCCAGTTGAAACAAGACTACCTGCTTCAGTACAACAACCCTAACCGCCAAGAGCTCACTGAAGGTCTTGCCTTGATTCAAGATCAGCAAATGTCTATCCTAATTTCAGACTCACTCCTAAACACTCACTCTTGGAAGCTCTGTGTGGAATCGGGCCCCTCTTCTTCTGGTATTATGTTTTCAAAACTGACAGGGATAGAAAAGAAAAACTTATCCAGGAAGGAAAATTGGATGGAACATTTAACATCTCATATTAAATCTGGCAATGATGACTATATGGATTCTTACTTAAATAAATCATCTATTAATCATTAAAAAAAAAAAGAAAGAAAATGGAATTTCACTCACCCTGTGTGTTTCCAAGATTAACAAGTAGGAGTAATGCTACTTAGAAGTTTTGTGGAGGCCAAAGTTCAGTGAAAGCAAGACCAAGCCAGCAACACAGAGCCAGCCAATGACACATCAATATTGACCAGGAGAAGGATGGCCAGCAATGGGGGCACAAGCATTGACCTTTGAAGGGTCACATCACAGCTGTGTTAGCACTGAACCACAGGGCACTGGTGTCTTCTTTCACTCTGAAAATTCGGATTCAACAAAAAATTTGTTTCCTTCCCAATTTACCTTCCTTTGAACTAATTAAACTTCTGTCCTCTTCATCCCTCAACTATTAAATATTAAAAAATATGTTGACCAATTTAAGGTTTTGAAATAAAAACATTATACGACCAAAAGGTTTGATAGATTCTCAACAGCATAACACTGTCTACTTCTCTGTAGGTATCTCCTGAGCACCAGATACTAAGCTCCCTTGATGAAAATAGCTTTTCAAAACATGATAGATATGCTAGTACACTGTATTCAGAATAATGTGAGTTCATACGGACTTGTCAGGATTTAAAGAACATACAATGTTTGGTGTGTTTCATGCGGGCCCCAGGTATGGCCCCGGTGCAGTGCCTCTCACATTGAATACACATATGAATCACCTGGGATCTTACTGCAATGCAAATGGTGAGTCACTAGGTCAGGGTGGGGTCCAAGAATTTCTACCAAGTCCAGGTGATATTCATACTGCTGGTTCATGGATCACATTTTGAGTAGCAAGGTAAAGCATATTTCCCATGAAGCAGCATTGCAGAATGTTTATTACCAGGCCAATATTTACCTAGGCATTTCTTTGCTTTTTATATTAACACTTCTATTGACATAGATCATAAAATTTCTGTTTTCCTTTCTTCGAAAATTAAAATATACAGTATACTAAAACTTCAAAAAAAAAAAAATCAGACAGTTTTTCCCCCCAGGTACTTAAGAGGATACAAACCCATGAAACTTGGCCTCAATTAGATTACAGTGGTCCCTCGGGATCTTTGGGGAGTGGTTCCAGGACTCCCTGCAGATATCAAAATCCATGGATGTTCAAGTTTCTTATATAAAATGACATAGTATTTGTATATAACCTACACACATCAATATACTTTAAATCATCTCCAGATTACTTATACCTAGTACAATGTAAATGTTATGTCAATAGTTACTATGCTGTATTGTTTAGGGAATGACAAGAAAAGTCTGTACATGTTCAGTATATACACAACCATATTATTAAAAAACAACTTTGGATTGAATACACACATGTGGAATCCATGGATACAAAAGGTCTACTGTACTTGGAAGTAATAATAGAAATTTCATCAAAATTGATGGTGAGTTTTGCACAGAATTAACTCTCATTTTGTTTTTATTTATTCAGCATATGTAAGTCGGTCTCTAATAATAAAATAATTACAATGACTATTTTTCTCCAGCTCTAAATTTATTATAGCAACAACTCAGGATCAAATATAATTTGAGATCCCTTTGAAGGGGTATAAGCTGTTGGTTGATAATGATGTTGAGTAGATGGTCCAAAAAGACTCAGTCTGAACATCTTCAATTGTTTGCCTTAGACCAAATTTTAAGTGAGTGTAAGAATTCATCTTCTTTGAATATGGTGTATTGAATTTCTTAATGAATTCTCCAGCAAACATGAAAAAGTAAATGATGTTATCCGGGCAAGACTGTTTCCTTATAGAAAAGTAAGAATGTCATCTGTGGAGTTTTGAAACTTTATTGTAAATCATCACACATGACTCCCGGGGAAGCTTGTACATGTATTCTGAAGTAGAAACTGCCCTTTTAGTGGTGATATTCAGAATCTAGTCAGGCTGATCATTGTCCTAGTCTCAGCTTTTAGCCTCCTGTTTCCTTCATCTGAAATGTTCTTGCCCTTCACCTCCTTCAAGTCTATGCAAATGTCAACCTGGAGGGCCACGCTATTCAAAATTGCATCCCTACTGATACTTCCTATGTCATTCCCTTTTTTCCTTAGCACTTACCACTATCCAACATATAATATATTTTTTACTTATTTTTCTTGAATATTGTCTATCTTTTCTGTAGTTTTCTACTGCTGGTGTAACAAATTATCAGAAACTTAGTGATTTAACAATTAAAATGTATCATTTTATAGTTGTGTAGATCAGAAGTCCAACACAGATCTCAAAGGGCTAAAATCAGGGTGTCTTCAGGACTGCATTCCTTTCTGAATGGGCTAAGGGAGAATCTGCTTCCTTGACCTTTCTAGTTGTCCACATTCCTTGGCTCCTGGCTCCCTTCCTTCATTTCCAAAGCCAACAAAGTTGCATCTCTCTAACCCTTCTTCTGTTATCACATATCTCTCTAACATAACCAGGGAAAAGTCTTTGCTTAGAAGGACTTGTGCGATTAGATTGGGCCCACTGGGCTATTATAGACACTACATCTCCAGGTCTGTGCCCCTAATCAAATCTGCAAAATCCTTTTTTGCATGTGAGGTAACGTTCATATAGTCCAGGGATTAGGCAGTAGAACTCTTTGCAGGGGCCATTATTTTGCCTATACTCATTGAAATGTAAGCTCCAAAAGGTCATGGATTTTTATTTGTTTTATTTGTTATATTCCTAGCACTTACAGCAGCACCTGGTATACAGTATAAACTCAAAAAATATTTATTTCAGCAAATTAATGAAAGAAAATTGAATTGGGCTAATGATGTCATGACAAACACATATTTGAAGTGCAGGTGCTAGACATAGACCCTTACTAGATTTTTTTGTTTTGATTTTTGAGATGGAATCTCACTCTCACCCAGGCTAGAGTGCCGTGGCACTATCTCAGCACACTGCAACCTCTGCCTCCTGGGTTCAAGCAATTCTCCTGCCTCAGCCTCCCAAGTAGCTGGGATTACAGGCACCTGCTGCCACCATGACCAGCTAATTTCTGTATTTTTAGTAGAGATAGGGTTTCACTATGTTGGCCAGGCTGGTCTTGAACTCCAGTTAGGTGATCTGCCTGCCTCAGCCTCCCAAAGTGTTGGGATTACAGGTGTGAGCCAATGTATCTGGCTAGCCTCTACTAGATGTTTGAAGAGTTAACCACTTTAATTAAATAAACCTTAGTCCTCATTTGAAAAATGAGACCATCACTTTGCCCACTTCATAGAGTGGTTTAGAGAATCAATCAATGTGATTTGCATTAAAGTGGTCTGAAAATTCTCAGCTAAAGAAATGTAAATCATTGATACTATATTTTTTAAGTTGGTCTTAGTATTCTTACCTAAAATTTTCAGTTTCTTTGAGCTCAAAATATCAGCAATTTTGGTCACAGTTCACTCCTCAGACTTTCAGAAACCCCATTCAAGATGCTGAAAAAGATGTGGGAAAATCTTAAAGCATGGCAATACCCTTCTTTGGTTTCTTTTTTGCCAAACATACCATTCCTCAGGGTCACTGCCCTAGACTGAGTGTAGCATGATTGGACCATCTAAGAAGATGGTGGGATAACAGAAAGTTATTTGGAGTCTTCAGAGCTCATTCTAGTCCAGGCTCTTTTTGACTGGGCATTTCCATTAGTATCTCCAAGTCACCCTGCTGCCTAGAGTTCATCATTCTCAACTACATATTATTAAAACATGTTAGCAAGTACTGCAGTGGTGCAGAAGAAAGTCACTAAGAGCCTTACTGTTTTTATTTCCTTAAGGTAGGACTAGAACATAATTTAACTAACACACTGTCTTCATATAACTTAAGTTTATAACCAATATCACATAAAAGATAACATGCCCACAAATACTTGTAGAGTTATTTCGCTGATCTTTCAACAAATAGCACTTAGAACTTTTATCATGTATTTTTAGAATATTTGTACAAGGAAATGAGCCTCTCCAATTTTATTGAAAACATTTGTCAATTTTATTAAATTTTTTAAAACTCAGAATTTGCTTGGAACTCATATGCTTATATTTACTAGAAGACTAAAAATCTAAAGGTTTAAGAGAATTTTCTATTGCCTTAGCAAATCTGTAATGCCAAAATTAGAAAAGTTATTTTTCTCCAGGATTGATGTAATTAAAAACACTAAAGTGGGGGTCAAATGATAACAACAAAGCACTCTTAATATAGATGTGGTTTGTTTCTCTGGGCCTATGACTATATATGGATATTTGGAAACATTACAGTGTTTGGCAACAACAAAGCTATTCATTGTTAGTCAACAGATATGCACATTGTGGTGAAAACTCAACCAATAAAATTGTTAATTTAATGCAATGATTCTCAAAGTTGCATCTCTCTCCAGACCAGCAGCACTGGTGTCACTTGAGGACTTACTAGAAACATAAAGTTGGAGGCTTTACCAGAGATCTACAGAATTAGAAATTTGGGGGAAGAGGCCCAGTAATGTGTGGTTTACTGGCCCTTCTAGGTGATTCTGATGATCATTAGTGAATGCCCTTTTACTTTCTTACCTTAAAATCTTATAATCTTGTTTGATAATGTATATGAAAATGCATAATTGCTTTTTAAAATGTGAAAATCTGAGTCAGCAATTAGGGCCAAGTCATATCTAAAAATCATGTGGGCAGAGTATTCTGAAAACTAGATATTTGAATCAGCTGAAAAGCCGCCACTGCAACCCAAACCTAAAACCTCCCCTAAAACCCAAACCCAAAAGTATTATTTATTCAATAATTTACATAAATTATCCATGTAAAATAAACATTGTATATATGAAGAAATGATTTTCACATATTAACTGAAATCTAGCTTATTTTGTTGGAATCTTCTCTCGCATTTTAGACATATTTTCCAGAGACTGATTTTCTTGCTCCACAATTGTATTGGAAACCCCCCAAAAAACAAAACCAAACAGACAAGCCAACAATATTCTCTTTTAATCAACTAGATTTTTTAAATCCAGAGTCTTAAAAATATGGGTATTTTCCCCTGTGAGTTAAATAAGCACAAAACAAACATATTATATGGTCTATAGTCTTATTTTAGTAACTGGAAACACTATTTTGCCTGCATTCCAATTGTTATGGTAAAGGTGAAGCCAAAGTCCTGAGACAGCCTCAAGGATCTGGTGGCTAATTCTTCCAACAGAACCAAGGACAGTGTCCCAGACAATGAGGTCTGTTTCAGCTGCGTCTCACAAGGTGAGTGTCCAGGGTATACAGAATGGGGTTGAAGACTCTTTCCACAAGAGCAGCAGAATAGCATGCACATGAAAGTACTCCATTACCGAGAACCCTCAAGGGATGAACCTGTGTGCAATGGAGTTACACCATCCAGGACTTCCAGAGTAGAGGACTGGGGGTTATTGGTAGGCAATGGAGAGCCAATGAGATTTCAGGTTGTGGATTTACATATCACAGTCTCTTGTTAGGAGGATGAGCTCCAGCCAAAGTGTAAGCTTTAAACTGAATCTTACAGAGCCTGTTGTCAGGAAAGTCTGGCAATTTCTAGCTTGCCAAAAGCCCAGGTGAAAGCAATAGTGGTGGTGATGGAGGCTAGAATGTGAGAAACCTTTGGGCCAGGTTTGAATGTGATGGCTGAAGGAAAAAATAGGAAACAAGGTGAAAACTTGGGCTTCTTGTTAAGAATTTCTTAATATTGGGTATGATACTTATTTTGCATTACTTATCCATGCAAACTATTGAGGACAACAAGATAATTTTGTGCTTAGATTGGTGTGTGTGTGTGTGTGTGTGTAGTGGGGGGTCCTCTATCATGTATCTAGCTGATTCAAATCATTTTTTTCTAAATGATAGGAACACATGAAAAGTGATATCTCTGGGAGTCAGAGCAAGTATGGATCCATTTCTTAACTAGCAGTTCTTTAAGTGGAAGTCTGTGAACCTCTAAAGCAGCAGAGTCATGAAAGACATTTAGAAAAACACAGTCACCTGGGTCCTGTCCCCAGAAAGCCTGATGTCATTTTTCTGGGTGTCTGGCCCAGGCATCAGATTTTTTAAAGTTCCCCAGGTGATTGAAAGTGGATAAGAACTAATGCTTGAAAATGTAAGTGAAGGCTTTTTTCAATTAGATAATATAACTTTAATTTCATTCTGTTGATTTGCCTAATAATCTGTTGTGATGCTAATGAAACCAAAGTGTTATATATTTACCTCCTAGGGATTATGCAAAAACAAGTAAGATAATAGGTATTACAGAACATCAAGCTGATACTTATTTGGGCCCTGTTGTCAGCAACAGTGTTACAGCATTTTCCTGCCGGGAGTAAATACTTACATAAATCACTGGGAAAATACAGCAAAGTAGCATAATTTCTTCACTTTTACCTTTAACATGTGGGCTATAAAGTTGTCTATAAAATACTATCTGCCATAACTTATAATAAATACATCCTTTTTATTGACATAAGATGGGTAAATATAGTTTTTAAAAGGCATCAGAGGAGCGATAAAGGCAAACTGGATGTCAACACCCATTTTGAGGGGGTTAATTTTTCTTCCAGGAAGTTTATAAATGGCAGGTCCTGGAAATCCTAAAATCCCTAGATGAACTTTGCCTGGCACATACTTGACATTCAATAAAAATGCAGTAAATGCCTGAACAAGACCAGCACATGTGTTGTCTTCATATAGTACAGTAACACTACATTGTTTGGGCTGGGTTGTGCTGAAAAAGTCGATCTCTTCCAAGACTTAAAGAATAGTGTCTAAAATTTAGCAATACGAAATCTGGGCAGATGTGTAATGAAAGTGCTATGAAATGATTAGAATATCTAAAACAAAGAATAAAAATACCATGGATTTGCTAATTTTGGATACACAAATATGGAATATATCAAATACACATGCAGTTCTATCTGTAATATGTGATTTAAAAAATTAGCTTTTGGCTACTTTTAAAGATTTTCAACATGAAAGTTGGAACTACCCAATTTCCAATGAAGAAGTCTCAGCTCTATGCATCTGCAATATTTAACTTCTCCCATTTTTTTCAAATCTCTTCGATTTCAGCTGTTATGACACATTTCCAAGACCTTTATTCAGACCCTTACAAGCTTTTGAAAAGACTCTCTTTTTTCTTTAATATGAGATGTATTGTTTACCTATTACACTGAGTGGCACTACAGGAAAACATGGATAATCTGTATTTCTGCACTCTTTGTGAATGAGCTAAATGCAATGTTTACCACCACAAATTTGGTACAACCTACATGAAATAAGACCTCAGTTTTAAATATAATACTGTTCCACATAGTATGACAAATATATACTATTTGGTATGCTACAATAAGACCCACCCCCAATGGTATATGAACCATTTGGTATGCTACAATAAGACCCACCCCCAATTTAAGCAGGCTTATCTGAAGTTTACAGAAGATTTAACATAGTTTCTAGATGGTTAAATATATATATGTATGGGTGTGTATGTATGTGCATGCACACATATTTGCTGAGTGGTTAATATAAAAGCTATGATAGGATGTGAGGATAAACAGTGTGTTAGCTAAGTACTATAGAGAAAAAGAGTTCTGAGTATCTGGAATAGGATAAAGATCACAGGAAAAGAGATTTCCATAAAAGAAGCTTTGACAGCTTTGACCAACTCCTAACTGTCTGCCTGTAGTCTACATTATGTATGATTAGAAAGTTTGTGTTTCACACAGAAACTTTCCAATTATTAATTAGGAAAACATTTACACATGGTATGTCACATGAGTAGGTTTGTCTCCTTAGCAGACCACAGTAATGCAGATATTAAAAAGGATATGTTGTCAGAAATAAATTATTCATGCTTCCTAAATTTTCTAATTTGGTACTTTGAAAACATTAATAGGATTTGGCCATTCTTAATTGTGTTGATGACAATCCTTGCTCTCTTTATTCCTCAAGGCTAGTTGAAATTTATTGAATTTATATTAATTTTTATGACCATCTGTGGCTTCTCAAAAGTAAAATAACTTCAGAAGCTTCAAAATTATGGAGAAAATATAAGGCAAAACTTTGCAGAATGATTTATAATTTATATGAGATTTTTATTTACTTTTTGAGAACTATCACTTGAATATGTAATCATCAAACAGGTGATCTTCCACTTATTTGATATGATAGAAGAAAACTTCTAGCATTCCAATTTTAACATTTTATTTGAAAATTCACTGCTATAATAACACTATAGAATTAAGGAGAGTTGTGTTGTAAACATAGTCCTTCTTTTTAAAAATGGGAACTCCTATTTTATCCTTTAGCTATTATATTCATCTACTCATTTTTAGTGTTGCTTTCACCAAACAACACGTCTATAGTAAATATATTTACGTTTTATGACTACAGGGAAGTGATTCCTAATGAAAATGAGAATAGAGTGTTCAAATTGGGGTTAGACCATTCCAGTTCTGTCATAGTTTCCATTGTTGAAATAAAACCCCAACTGAAAGATAATAGGTCTTGTTAGTTGGCAGGCAGGTTTCATTGAGTAAACCAAGTTGCTTTCTAGGATTTTGTGCAGAAAAATTCTGCAACTCTAAAATTCACATAACACTTAAACTGACATCAAGAGTAGTGCCCGATCACTATAGAAGTAATCAATGACTGTAAAAGTTGTTTGGCTTTAGCCTCTGCTGTGAAAAAGCATGAAAAGTATTTATGAGAATAGAGAGGCATAAGGGGTTGCATTTTCCACAGTTTATTGGACATCTCTACTTGGACAACCACAGACTTCTCAGACTCGACTAGCCCAAATAGAACACATAATTTCACCCTCAAACCCGCTCCTCTTGCTGGACTCCAAACTCAGTGAATGGCCTACTGTTCATCTAGTTGTCACAAGTGTCTTCCTGTTCCTTGCTGTCATATATATTGAAATGCCAGGTCCCGTTGAATCTATTTCCTAAGTAGCTATTTCCTAAATCTCTTTACTTTTCATTCTCCCCTTGCTGCTGGACCAAGCCATGAGTACTGACTGGTCTGAATTATTGCAGCAATGTCCCAGCTGGTCTCCTTTCCTTCGGCACTGTCCTTCCCCAATACACTCTCTACAGCACAGCCAAATACTACAAACTCAAAGGCTTTCCCTTTTGTTGGAATGAAGTCCAGAATTCTTAACATGGATAGCAAGGCCTGCTATTTTCTGTTCCCTGCATTACTCCCAGCTTCATCTCCCATTATTCTCCAGACCATGTGCAACTGTCCTCTCTGCATCCTAAACTCCACGATATGCATGTTCAGTAACATGGTAACGTCAAGAACTCTCCACTTTCCAACTTTGCATATGCTCTTCTCTCTGCCTGCCCTGTCCGTCACCTTGCTAATTTCTATTCAGCCTGTAGCTTTAGTGCCTCTTCCATGAACCATTCCTGAACTCCACATCACCCAGTCCTAAAATCAAGGATGACTGCTTGCATAGCATCCTATATTCTGCCTCATCCTGAAAGTGATTATACTTCACTATAATTGATGTTTACTCATCTAGCTTTACCATTGGACCTCCGGCTTCACGAGAATCATGTATGTGAGTATCCGGCTCACTGTACAACCTTAGCCCATTATAGTGATAAGTCCATGGTAGGTGCTTCACAAATATTTATTAAGTGAATTAATCTGAATGCAGTTATGTACAAAGACCACAGAGTTCAGATTTTTGTCTATGCCCTTAGCTATCATGTCAAAGAACTGCAGGGTAGTGCATGATAACTAGCTGTCAGCTTATTACAACAGACCTCCCTGCAATACAGTTTCACCCACCCTACCCCCCAAAAAAATTTCTAATCACTAGCCAGATTTAAATCTATTTGACTCTACTTCTTTCAGCATTGGTAAGAACTATAGCAGTCATCATTTAAGAAGAGAATTAAATTACTAATATCTGTCTACCCATTTCTCTGAGAAAATGAAATTACTTCTCTACAGAATTAAAACACCATTTCTTTGAACTTGATGAAGAAGCCAATTTTCTTTTGTATTCCTGTCTCAAAAAAGAATATATGTCTAGACAGAATATTAGGGAAGTTACTCCATAAGATATACGTTTCTGCTAGAATAAACTTCATTATTTCTACAAAATTATGGAAGTAGCTGGCTATACTTCTCTACTTACTTCTTAATTTTTTTTAAAAAATAACAAAACTAGATAAAAGAAAGTCTACTCCATATTTTCTAAAACAGAATTCTGCTAAAACACACACAAACACACACACACACACACACGAGCTATGAATTTCTATACCATTCTTCAAAATTCTAAATATTGTCAACGTCATTTTAAGAGAAACAGAACTAGTTTAGTTAGTCTACATCTGTCCTGTGGTATTCTTTGCACCAGTGGATCTCAGACTCTAGCATACATCAGAGTGTCCTGGAGGTCTTTGTAAAATGCAGGTTTCTGGGCCACTCCCTTCCACCCAGAGTTTCTGATTCATTAGGCCTGAGATGGAACCAGAGAATTTGCATTTCCAGCAAGTTCCTAGGTTATATTGATGCTGACGTGGGGAACACACTTTGAGATGTGACTTATACATGTAACTAATAGTAGGCAAGCACATTTAGTTCTGTCCATGCAGTTCTGTCAGGCATTTTGACATGTGCCGTCCTCTTGTTCTCTTTCTTTCCTTTTTTTGGTACCAGTATCTAACTCAGCACTACTGCCTAAATACATAAAGCTTGTATTCCATGTTAAAACTTAACAGCACAAGGGTACATCATTTAACACAAAACAAACAAAAAAACCCCAACAAAAACCAGAAAAAAGAGGGCTATTTCTGCAAGTTAAAAAATTAAATGGAAAAACAACCCAAAAATTGCTCTAAGTGGGTTTTGCCTTCAATAGCAAACATGTTTTGCCTCAGTGGTGATTTCTTTGTTCGAGAGCCAAGGTGGCAATTAAGCTGGCACAAAGAGCAGGAGCCATTTGTTTAATATGATGATAGCGTAGCCCTTTGTAAATCCTGGAACAATGAGGGCCCACACATAAGCTCATTCCAAGTTCTAGTTCCTTCTCTTCCCCTGTTGCTCAGTGTGAATTCTCATAGCCACGAAGGAAGGGGAAGATTTTCAATCCTGTCACATCCTCCCCCATTTAAACCATTTATAGTCTTAACTTATAAGATATGAGTAAGAAATCTTCTTTAAACATTTTGCAGAGCTGATCATCAAATCTAACAAACTGGTGGTTTTGAAATCTCCTTTGCTCCAAAGACTTTCCATTAACCTCTGTGTTCTCTGTTGTGTCACTGTACTGAGAAGAGCAAGTTAAAAATCCAGTCTTAAGTGGGGCTTGGTAGTAGGATTATTTTTATCTTATAGATTTATTTCAATCTTCACTTTAGGAAGAAAGAAGACCTTAGGAAGGTCTAATTCTCATCAGTTCTGGCGTAAGCTGAGTCAAGTAAGGGATCTCAGAATTTAAAGAAAGGGATGCCCTTAATAATGGCATCTGAAGAAGCAAGTGTACTATACTGTGACAATTACAAGATACTACATCAGTTCCCATCCTCCACTAGGCTCTTTTAGGATGGAGACTCTGTCTGGTTCACTGCTTTATCTCTATAATTTAGAACAGTGCTCAGAAAATAGAAGGCACTCACTAATTATTGCCTGACTGGCTCTCTCTGTAAGCATTGCAGGGAATGTACAACCAAAATTTATAAAGTCTAACATGACACCAAAGTTCATAAATTAAATGTTACCAAAATAGACTGTTGTTACAAACAAAGAAAATTAATCAGAAGGTATCCTTTTAGAATATAACAACCTCTAACACCCAGTCTACAAATATATCCATCATCAAACTTCTGGCAAATGTTCAAAATAAATAAACACCTATCATGACTTAAATCCCTGGCTTTATACCTCAACAGTGTTCACACGAGTAAAAGCATTTTTGCCTAAGTTGTCTACCAGTTTATAATATGGGAAGGAATTTCCCATGGGATACTATCTCCTCCCCCTTTATATAGGGAATACAGGTTTGGCTAAATACTTTCTCATAATTGTGCAGAAAGCGCATACCCTTATAAAAGGGCAATCACATATATTATCAATGTGATTGATAACATCATCAATGGTTTCCTGAAAGCAGCCTCTCCATCTTGCAAGTCTATCAACTTATAGTTCTTTACCTTCCCTTCAGCTGAATCTACTCACTTCAGGCTCAGCCTGAGTTCATGAAAGAACCCTGCCAGGGCAGGGCCCATTTAAGGACTAACTGTGTCTAGGTCATGACACTCAGATCTGGATCTAGGGGTAACTTCTGGCTTCTGCATGATCTACTCTTCTTCTCAGGCTGCCCATTCCCTGAGATCTACTTTGAGAACACTAGATCCTGTGCCTGATGTTCAAACTAGGATGGCCTCATACCACAATGTTTTGTTGCCCCTTCTAGCTTTGGATCTCCTGTAACCCCAAATAGTCTAATCCACACCAGGCCCTCTTATGCCCTTTTGATACTATTTCTCAAATGACCCACAAGATGAGCCTCTAAGGTCAAGCTAGTTCTCCCAGGTCTCTTCTAGTATCCTAGTGCTATTTTTTTCTCTGCCAAGTTCTGATTTCTTTTCCAGTCCCTGTTGCTAAAATCATACTGCATCCCTCACAGCCACCCAAACCCTGGCAAGGTATGATTTTACCATCTTAAGTTCATTTTCAGGGCTGAGCGTATAATAATGACTAGTCATGCAGCACCCAGTGATCACACTGTATGGAGAGTATAGACACTGGGATGGAGGAAGGGCAAAAAGAGGCCCTCGATACTGAAACATATTTTCAGAGAGTAATATAATTGGTGAATTCTCATATGCAGTGAGGATCAAATTGATGAACCATTTTAGCACTCCCACAAGAATTCTGCTACCTCATTTCTGCACAGAATTTCATCTTATGAAAAAGTTCCACAATTTTTAACATACTATAGCATCTCTTCATGCCAAGTAGTTTTGTATTTTAAGAATTACAAAATGCACTCATCAAATAATTTTGGCACATAATATATATTTCTAAATTCCAGAACAAATCTCTCTCCTGGGGTTCTATTTAAAATACAACCTGGGCTTGTACACCATCGAGTATGATAGAAAAACATATAATCAATTCATAGAAGACCAGCACTTGCCCTACAAGTGCTAGAATTTGACATCTTGTTGAAATTAGATTGAAAATTAGTTATACAGTATGTAAGAACAAAGGCAGGCTACAATATTTCCTTCTAGTGGACATCATTAACGCCTCAGAGATGAAATGTACGAAACTCTTCTAGAAATACTAATCAACTGAAACAAGCAGCCCCCAAAACAGTAATGTGGTCAGTCTGAATGCTACCAGGTAATTTATAATCCATGACAAGCAGAGCCAAGTGAAAGTTATTTACATTTGTTCTTCTGGTAGAATAGAAGGGATGAGAGTGAAAAGGATCTGTTGAATCAGATCGTGTTTGACTGAGGAGTGACAGGGAAGTTCTCTTCAATTAATAGCCAGCGGCATAATTTGAGCTAATGCCAGCCGGGCTTCCATCATGAAATGACACAGAAATAAATTATTCTGTACTCAGATGCTGGCATGGTGAAGTGAATTAATCCACTCAAATTTGGAGGAGGGAAAGAGAAAGTAGATTACGCTATCTGAATTTTTTGAGCCTGTTTTAGCTACACTTTAAGGATACTGAGGTTCATGATAATTGTTAAAATGTCCAAGTGGATCCATTTAGACTCAAATACTTGCTCGAATGAACAAATTCTTAGAAGGGAGGAACCAAACAGAGTAGAAATGGCTTTATGAAGGTCATGGTGGTTTCTTTCACGGATTAGTGAAATTCATATTCAACTCAGAAGGTCAGGGGGAAGTGGGCAAAAGAGTTTTATTAAGAACAACTTTATAGGGGAACTCTTGAGGGAGTAAAAAGATGATTACAATGATACGAAGGAATCCAGGACAGGTTTAGAGAGGTCAAATGCCTGCTGGTTCATTCAGAAAAGATTAACAGACCCAGCTGCTGGGACTTTTCTGGCTAGGCATCCTTCCCAGTGGTCACAAGTCAATGCGTCTCCTGGCTGCCTGGCTACATTCCCATGCGTCTGGATGGAAGAGCGCCCACCCACACGCCAGACCTTTTCCTTAGGGGAAAGTTTCTGAGGTTCCACGTCAGGCAAACTTTGCTTACCCATCACTTCAAGTAAACAACTCTTTTATGGGGATTTCTTACAGAAAAAAATGCACTTGAAAGCATCTAACCAAAGCAATGAAGGTGGAAAAAACAGAAGTTATGTGGGAATCTGAGTATAGAATATACAGACATAAAATAAGCTCTCCAAATGAGGAAGCAGTCACAACTTGACCTCTGAATTGTTTGCTATCTGTTTGTTCCTTCAATATTCAAACTGTAGCCCTGGAAATACAAACACAAACTTCTAAACACTCACAGGCCTGTGGCAACAAAATGTTACATGCCAGCTTCACAACTGGGGCATGCAGATCATAAATCCTGTAGTGGCAGGAGGGGAGGTGTGGAAATAGACTGTCATCATCCTGCAGCAAGGAAAACTGGGCACAAGGAAAAGGCAACTGGCAACACATTCCTGGATTCTCTCATTCATTGAAGAAGGAACTCAGGGATTGAATTACCCAATTGACGCTAGTTCTACCCATGCCAGAGGGCAAAAGTTCCAAGACAGCCACAGGTCATGGTTGCTTGGAATTTAGGCAGAGTTGCTTTGTCCTTAGTGTGTAATAGAGAGAAGTTCTGGAAAAGGAGCTCCTCATCGAGTCTGGTAATGAGCACTCCTATTCTGACATGGATTTCAGAGGACTCAGGAGACAACGTGCCCAGGATTTAA
Source organism: Theropithecus gelada (assembly GCF_003255815.1). NCBI lineage: Eukaryota > Metazoa > Chordata > Mammalia > Primates > Cercopithecidae > Theropithecus > Theropithecus gelada. The sequence continues at coordinate 56,452,591 of NC_037673.1, forward strand.
CACTTTTAATCAGTCAGCATGAGAGATAAACCTAATTTGGCTATATGAGACTGATGAAAAACAGTCTTTGCCATCTATAACACAAAAGGAAAAGGAAAAAATAAGAAGCCCATTACTTTTAGTTACATTCAGAGCAAGAAAGAAATTCCTACAATCACATAGCACCGGGTTCCATCAGTGGTTGGCCTGAGAGATTCTAAGCTATTAGCTGGAAGCTCTCTCCACAGTGAGTAGTGGGGAGAAGCGAGCTGTTAGTTGAATTAGCAAGTGTTTTTTCAAATGTCATATGTAGTGTCAATGTGTGTCCTAAATATAACTCCTTCCCAATTCAACAATTTATAGCCAGAACATAGGCACAATTTCTAGATATGAGATTGCATGACAATGTTTCTCAAGGATTAGTTTATTTCTTTTAACACACCCTTTTTAATACAAACTGTTTTATTTTCTAGCACTCACTACATCTCACCCAAATGTGTGGATGGCAATAGAAAATTCTGATCATTACTCAAAGTATTGTGTAAGAGCCTATTACTTTGTATTGCTTTTATAATTGCTGTGGATCAGATGAAGCCTCTATTTCTATACCTGGGCTAAATAATATATACAGATGTATTAACAGACTGTCTATTGAACTACTAACATATTTATATATAGTCTTACCTCTCACATTCAGGGACCAGTTAGCTAACTGATGATTTATTTTTCTTCAGTCTTTTCATTTTGACTTGTTCTTTATAATTAAAAAAAAGTGATACAATTGGAATCTGTTGTATGAGCATTTCCCAGGTCCCATGCTAGATACGTTTTATACATTATCATCTTTAAACCTAACAGTCTTCTGAGGTTAAAATCCAATTACATAAAAAGCAAAAGAATCTCAGAGGTAAAGAGACAAGCCAAAATATAACTATGCCCTAGTTTTACCCCTGCATTTTTATTATTTTGTGGGGTAACTTTCGTTTTCCTGTCTTCCTTTAAATTGTAACTTTTTTGAAGATGGGAACTCCATATTATTCATCTTTTCATCCTCAGTGCCTAGAACAGTGCCTGGAACCTGGTATGGTCAGAAACATGAGTAGATATAGGCCATGCAGCCAGTCAGCAACAGTGCTGGGTTTTCAATGCAGAAATGTGATTCCAAGACCACTCATGTAAAAAAAAAAAAAAAAAAAAAAAAAAAAAAAAAGTTGCAGTTTATCAGTGATGTTTGGCAAAAGAATGGATGTTGATATTAGTTTACCCAGTTTCATTCTAGGTAGTTCATAACCAGGAGCTTCTCAAGAAACACTTGTTTACAGGATTAATGAATCCAAGTTAGCTCTGTTTCCCAGAACCATAGATAACTGGAAACTAAAAATTGGAAAAAGTCGGCTTCAACAGAAGAAAAAAGAGTTTGTGTTAAATATGAATGAGCGTCTACTTTGTTAAATGATATGTGGGCTTTTCACCTAGATTATAGGAAAATTACTCTAGCATCAATTTTTACTTTGAACTTTGAAGAACTCTGAAGAGCTATAGTGAGTAAAACCCAAGGTGCTCTCTGCATGAAAAATTCTAGTTTGTCCCTACTGTAAAAATTCACAATACAAATATAATCATGAGGGCATTTTCTTTCACAGCATCAGTCATTTAAAAATACAAATCTTTGAAGAAAAATTTTTTTGACAAAGTAAAATAGCATTAAATCCTATAAGAAGATTTCAGGCACAAAACCTGAAGATTTTTACATAAAGTTTTGTTGATGGAGTCAAATACTTGCATTAGTGCTCTTTCCAAACCCTGACTCCATTCCTTCACACTCCACTTGTAATAACTAATGTTAATAGTAAAAATATATTTATACTGGAATGATGAACAATGGGCATAAAACAGTTGTTTGGTTTACCAAATTCCCCTTCATTCACAGCTTAAAACGTAACCAAGTTAGCTATGACAATGCCAGCTTAGTTTATCCAATAGCATAGTAAGCACTATTTCTAGAGCTCATGATAATTTTAGGATCTCATAGAAATGTTAAATCTCTTTTAAAATCAGAAAAAAAATGAGTACAATACAGTTTAGATTATATTTGTCTTTACATAAATGCATCAACAAAATATAATTTTGTATTTTTTATGAGGAGCAGACCCACAAAGCCAAAAGTGCATTGGACCCATCAAAGTCATAATGAGCCAGGGTATTTTTAATCTTTATAAACTGGCTATGGCATTATTATCTGTTGGAATGCCAGGAACATGTTAGTATTATGTGCCTTTTATTTCTTCTCACCTGCTAAAAAAATCTAATCTCATGAAAAAAGATGGAAAAGTCTTATGAATTGGATTGGATATGAATAGAATGGATATATGACAGATATATGATGGGTATGGATAGGATGAATGGATATAAATCATAAATCCAATTTAACTGGGCAATGAAAGAAAAAAATTCCTAAGAAAGCCTTCCTTTTCCCTATCTCACATCTTTTACCTGGAAAGCAACAATTTAGAAATGATTACAATTTCAGAGAACTGAAGGAAAAGATGAACTACCAGAATATTGTGGCTTCATAAAAAACACTAATTTAGAAATGCTTACCCACAAAGCTTTTTTCCCCCATAACACTGGATTTGTTAATTGAATTGAGCAAATTCTGAATCCAGCTAGATATCTCAGTATGCAGTAACTCCAAATTACTGAGTTAGTACTGAATTAATAATCTGAACTGGGTGAGTATACTAACTAACTTTACTCGGTTACTAAAAGGCTAGTATCAAAGCTAATGTCAGAAATGCCGTTCTCATACAGTACAGCATAATCAACAACAGTAGTTCTTGTGGGCATTATGTTTTCATGCCAAGCAAGCCACACCTTGATTTTCTGACTGTGCTTTCTATGAGTTGGTTCTATGTTCATCCATTAATAGGATGTTGACTTATTGATAAATATATTATATAATTCTTCCTCTAGCTCTAACTATTCTGTGGAACAGATAAAATAAGGAGTAAAAATAAAATGCTTTCAATTTTGAAGTATTTGTTAAGTATCTTGGCATAGAAAAAGGCAAGAAGTAACAACTGAAATAAATTTGTAACATTATCTGTGAATTGTATAAATCTATGAACTTCCATCAGTATTTTATAGAAAAAGGGGGCAGTATATACACAGTTCAAATACCAATATTTGGAACAGAAATTTTTCAATTCATAATTGAACAGAATAGACAAATGTTCTTCATCTGGTGAGAGGGAGTCAACCGTTAATTAATAAATAAATAAAAATCTAAGTGTGCTGAATAGCTACATGTGCTACAGAGAAAAATAATGTAGGAATGACGATACAGAAACTTTGCACTTGATGATAGGTTTGGATTAGCTGTTTTTAAAAATAGATGGTCATGAAAAATCTTATGAAGAAAATGATATTTGAGCAAAGGCCTGAAAAAAACTGGAGCTCCTTACTGGGTCCTAGAACAGAGAAGGTATGGGTCTTAGAACAGAGAATAGTAAGTCTCAGCTCTGTAGGGTGCATGGCAAATTTTCCTCACAGGAGTTCACCTAGTTACACAAGAGAGAAACTCCCATGATGCCCCACTAGAACTTTTTGCTGCTAGCTCTCTGAGGGAACTGGGCATATTTGTTTTGTTTCACTGGGCAAACAGAAATACGAGTTAGGGGTGGCTGTAGGTTCCACGAATCATTATTATTTTCAGTGTTCACTCTCTGGCGTAAAGACCGTGATGTGAATTGCTGACTAATTTTATAAAGCACCTGGAGCTCCTCAGGGCAAAAGGCACTATGTCAACACCAACATTAAATAAATAGCAATAATTGGCCAAATCCTCTGGTGGTATAAGGCAAATAAAATATGTTCCCTCTTGGAAGTTCATGACGTCTGCCAGGTTAAGCAAGAATGAGGCAAAGCACTTTTAGAAAGCCACTTTTTCTATCATTGTATATGGCCTCCAAACAGCCACTGTGAAATGTTAAGTGTTTAACAGCAAATTAAAACTGAGTGTGTTTTTTATTTCATTATCGCAACAAAGTACTAAATGACCACTTGAGATATTTATTGTATGTTATCATTTTCCAGGTGGTTTTACTATTAGCTAGAAATAAGAGTAGAGTGACATTCATTTGATAATAAGAGCAGAACTATTTTCCACCAATTTTTAGAGCACATGAAAATCTCTTTAGCAAAAGGACTTTTTCAAGGGTTGAATCTCTTACAGTTTTTCAATGTGAATGTTAATTAAAGAAACCTACCAAAACCAAGATTTCAAATGGTTATATGGTTTCAAATGGTAGATGAAACATGCAATGTATATAACATATTAACAAGATTTAATTTGTGTCTCTAAGAATTCTGTACCTAATTTCAATGAAAGTCTGTACCCGCCCAACCCGCTCCATACCAAAACAAGCATTTGTGAGAAAGCACTATATATATATATATATACACACACACACATATATATATATAAACACCAGGATGTGAATTTTAAATAAAACAAGGGATAGCTCAGGATAAACTTGGTTTTACTCTACTAACTCCAAAGTTCAATGAAAAAAAAAATAACAATGTTCTCAAGGTTATTAATCATCATTACTTATAGAATTATGAAATACTTTTCTAAAAACATTTAGAACTAACCTAGTATGATTCCTTTATTTCACAGATGAAGAAACCAAGTGTCAGAGAGGTCTCTTTGCTGGGAGTAATCTATATGCTGAAAACCACCTATAAGACTTTGAATCATACCTACTGTTGGTATTTTGTGATGTCCTTCTAGATGTTTTTCCTTGAATAACTATATAAATATATTTTTTATTACAAAAATGGGCTCACATTTTATGTATTTTTTATTTTTTCATTTAACATAATGAAAATCTACCATGTTGAAAATTATCCTTATGCATCAGTATCCTATCATACACATTTACCTTGATAACATATCAAGGTATATTGTGCTAATTCCCACTGCTGAATATTTGGCTCATTTTTTTTTTTTTGGCACATTTTCAGTTTTCCACTATAATAAACAATGATGTAGCTAAATCTTTTCACATATTCTTAATTATTTCCTTAGGATAAATTCTTAGAAGTAAAATCGTTGGTTCATAGTGTGACTTGAATTCTAGAAGGCGACTCAAACTTTCACTTTCATTGCTAATGAATAAGAATGTCCTGACTTTAATCAATACATTGAATTTGTTATCATTTAGTTTTGACTTTGTTTTTTAATCTTGAATACTCATTAGAGAAAATGTTAGTTCACTATTGTTTAATTTGTATTTCATTAAAATTGGGGTTGTATTCATGTAACTCACCAATTGTGTTTCTTATAGATTGTGTTCATTTTTCTGGAAGAAAGGTCAATTATTTTCCTTATTAATTTCGAAGAATTTTTTTTTTTTTTTTTTTAGATGGAGTTTCGCTCTGTCGCCCAGGCTGAAGTGAGTGGCACGATCTCGGCTTACGGCAACCTCCACCTCCCAGGTTCAAGTGATTCTCCTACCTCAGCCTCCTAAGTAGCTGGGATTACAGGCATGTGCCACTACGCCTGGCCAATTTTTGTATTTTAGTAGACACAGGGTTTCACGATGTTGGTCAGGCTGGTCTCGAACTCCTGACCTTGTGATCCGCTCGCTTCAGCCACCCAAAGTGCTGGGATTACAGGCATGAGCCACCGAGCCCAGCCGGTTTGTAAGGATTTTTAAGACATTAACGCTAATGTCTCTTTAGCAACACAGGAAATAGAATCCCAGCCTTGTCATTTGCCTTTACGTTTTCTTTATGGTGTTTTTGATGTGTAGAAAAATTTGATTCCTTAATGTATACATATCTATGAGACATTTTCTTCATGCTTTCTAGCTCTAGTGATATGCTTAGAAATATCTTCCCTACCTTGAAATTTAAATACTCATTTTTACTTTATTTTAGTAATTTTAATGAAATTACTTTTTAGTTGTTACATTAATAAAATTTTATATTATATATTAATGAAATCTTTAAATAAATATTTAATAAAATACATATCCAATGTATATTTTTATGTAAGGTTTAAAGAAGGAATCTAACTTTGTATTATTTTCCCAAATGATAGCTGTTGCTTTCAACACCATTTGTTGAATAATCATTCCTTTTCTCATTGAATAAAATGCTACTTCAGTCACACACACACACACATACACACACACAAATACATATGTGAGTCTTATTTGAAATCTATAGTCTATCCAAATCAGCTTTATCTAATTCTTCACCTGAGACACTGTCCTAATTCTTACAATATTATATATTACATAATATATATGACTATAATTTTTATAATATAATCACTGGAATAGTGTGTTCTACATCTTTCCAACCTTTACCCACTGTGCTTTATTTCAACTTTTTCTTGATTTTCCCATGTTAGCTTGATTTTTGAAATATTTTATTAAAATCAAAAATAAAATCCGATTGAAATTGCCTATAATAGAATGAATACTGTGGACTGTTTATCATTAGTTAAGACATTTTTGTTTTCTTCACAACAATACCAAAAAAACACCTTCTGATTTCTTATTTTCACTCATAAATATAGGTGTAGTATGTTTTTGTGACTGGAATATTGTGTTATTTAAAAAGAATTGGCTGGGCACAGTGGCTCACACCTATAATCTCAGCACCTTGAGAGGTCAACATGGGTGGATTGCTTGAGCCCAGGAGTTTGAGACCAACCTGGGGAACACAGCAAGACCCCATCTCTACAAAATATTTTTGAAAAATTGTCCAGGGGTGGTAGTGGATATCTGTAGACCAGCTACTCAAGAGGCTGAAGCAGGATAATTGCTTGAGCCTAGGAGGCAAAGGTTGCAGTGAGTTGAGATTGTGCCATTGTACTCCAGCCTAGACAACAGTAAGAAAGTAAGTAAATAAAGAGGTATTTTATTTTTTATTGTAATTTCTAACTGATTATTACTTTGTATAAAAAAGCTAATAACTTTCTTATATGTAATTTTGTATTTGGCTACCTTTCTGAATTACTGAATCATTTCTAACAACATTTCACCTAATTCCTTTGGCTCTTCCAGGTAAATATCCACATAGCTATAAAGTCAGTTTTCATTTTATATTTTATGTTTCAAGTTATTGTACTAGAACAATAACTTGACAATAACTATACTATGACTTCCCAAATATTACATACAAATATTATGTTATGTCATATTGCTTATAACTAAGCTGACTTTAATAGAAATGACTCACACTAAAAAATTGGTTTCACCATTGAAATAAACACTATATTCTTCTGTTGCTATTTCACTACATCCTTTAAAAAAAAACTAACAACAAATGGATGTTAAGTTTTAGTCAAATGTCACTGTGACACCTGTCAATACAAGTCTATTGCTTTCTCTTTCAACATATTAATATGATGGATTCTGTGATCAGATTTTATCAAAATTAACTGTGTACATTTACAGACTCAGCCTTATTTGACATGAGCATGAATCTTTTCACAAAATGCAAGATTCAATTTACCAAGTTGTATTTAAGATTTTATCTACTGAGAAGTAAGATTGGTTGAGGGACTTCCTATTGTAAATAGGTCTACTTGACACAATGAATTAGAAAGTTGATTTTCTTTTCACAAACTCGAGGAAATTTATATAACATACTATTTGTTCCTTAAAAGTTTGGAAACATTTTCTCAGAAAGTCTCCGGGTGTGATATCTTTTGAAGGACTGTTTATTTAAAGCAATTTTTCTCATTTTTTTTCTGACAGATCTTGCTTTATCAAGGTTATATACTTCAATTTGTATCAAATGTGGAAATACATTTTTTTTTGTAGGAAGGCATAATTTAATCAAGATTGTATCTCTCTCTCTCTCCCTTTCCATATGTACATCTTTCTGACTCATCCTAGGCCCCTCACTTTCCCTCACTCCCATAGAACTGTTTCACCAACTGTTAGGTATGACTGCTGTCTCATTCTCTCTCACCACAGAAAGCTGGGAAAGACATTTTAGGAGGTGAGAAATAAAGCATCCTCTCTCAAGATTTGCCATCCCCCAAGAGATGTATGTGGGGGTCTCCATGCCAACAGTCCACTCCTCTGAGATGGTTTTCCCTAATCACCCGCAAGTAACTTTCCACTTTTAACTTTAAAAGAGTGAGCAGGGCTCCCCTTCTCATAATCTAGCTGTGAAGCGATTTAATAGGTGTTCCATGAAATTTAAAAGCAGTAGTAAGATTCCTAACAGAGACATTCCTCAACTGTTTGTCTCCATTCTCACAGCCTGTCTCTAGATATAGGGAGTTCTTTGGAACTAATTTCTGAAAGAACATGTACTTTTTCATATTATATAACATTCTGAGCCACATTTAAATGAATGCTTAGTGAGATTTTTCAAATAGATATTTAAATTATTGTATGCCACTAACTGAGAAAGATTAACAGGGCATAATAAGCTATACTTAATATTTTAGGAACGAGTATAGTAAACTATTGTTTAATACATAAAAGGCAAGGCAAACATTACAAAGTGAAACCCGGGAGAACTAAAGTTTTTAAAATAATTGAACCTTCCCCCCAGCAGACCCTCACAGAGCTCTCTGCCATTACTAGGGTATAACAAATAGAGCAAAGTATATAATACAATAATAGCTATAGTTTTTTGAGCTCTGGCCACATACCTGGCATAATGCTAGATGTTATACACATTAGCTTTCTTCCTCAGGGCAGCCCTAAGGAAAAAGAGCAAAGGAGGGCTGACGTGGTTTATACCTACCATATGTGAGGCCGCAGGATGGATGAGTTTGTGGGAACTAGAGTCTCAGATCCTAAGTCCATAGAGTTAGGAAGACACAATTAATAAGGCAAAGTTCCTGCTCTTGACATTGTACCACTGTTTCAAGTTTGACTCAATACTTTTTTCTGAAAATAATGATTAACTTTTTATAGCTGTTTACTGCCTGTCAAGCACTGTTGTAAGAACTTTATATGTATCAACTTCTCCTTGAATCTTCACAACCACCTTATAAAATAAGTATCATGATGGCCTCCATCCCCTTCCATTTTATAGGGGAGAAAAGTGAAGCTTAAAAAAGTGGCCTGCCCACAGATGGCAAGTGACCAGGCCAGAGTCTACACCCAAACTATTTAACTCTAGACTCCTTAACTCTAGACTCTAAGCTTTTAATCACTAAAGTTTCAGAAATGGCTATCAAGAAAGATGGCTGAATTTGGGGAGCAATATCTAAAATCAAGCCCAAAGGAATATGAATAAAAGCATGTGAAGAGAAGGCTATGATTTCTCACACTATGACTAGCAGCTTGCCTTAGGTGTCATCTCTGTTGAATCTCCACTGGGCCGGGAACACAATGAAATACAACTGAAACTGTGCATGGAAAGTTAACCATGAAATGACTGGAGGAATCTCAGTCAGAAGCAGGTCTCGCTTTACCAAGAGAGGTCAGTCATATTTGACAACAGAGGCTTTAGGGCCCTTTTCAATGTTCCACACAGTAATTTAAATGATGCAGTAAAAACAGAAAAAGCAAAGAGTTAATAATCATCTGAATAAATGTGTTTCCATTCTAAACTTCCGAGGGGGTTAGGAGTATAAGAAGACTAAATATTGTGGAAAGCAGCGTGGTGATACCTGAAGAGGCTAAAAACAGAACTACCATTTGACCCAGCAATCTCAATCCTGGGTATATACCCAAAGGAATATAAATAATTCTACCATAAAGGCACATGCACGCATATGTTCACTGTAGCACTATTCACAATAGCAAAGACATGGAATCAACCTAAATGCCCATCAATGGTAGACTGGATAAAGAAAATGTGGTACAGGTACATAATGGAACTCTATACAGTCATAAAAAATGCTATCATGTCCCTTGCAAGAACATGGATGGAGCTAGAGGCATTATCCTTAGCAAACTAATGCAGGAACAGAAAACCAAATACTGTATGCTCTCACTTATAAGTGGGAGCTAAATAATGAAAACACATGGACACAAAGAGGAACAACATATTGGGGCCTACTAGAGGGTGGAGGGTGGGATGAGGGAGAGAATCAGAGAAAATAACTACTGGGTAGTAGGCTTAGTTCCCGGGTGATGAAATAATCCGTACAACAAATCCCCATGACAGGAGTTTACCTATAGTAAAAAAATCTCCATATGTATCCCTGAACCTAAAATAAAAGTTTTGTTTTTAAAATGAGATGAAATGCATAGGGCAAAGTAAATTTATTTGTGGAAAAAGAGCAAAAGGAAGCACTGTTTCCTGGCAATAATTATAACTCTTTTCTTAAGGTCTGCCCTTCTCCTTAGCCCTGATCTCCAAATTGTCGGAAAGCTAAGATTATTGACCATCTGTGAACGCTGTATCTAGTTAACTTATTTCATTCAACCCTTTAGGGACTCAAGCAAACAGTGTCCCTGACACCATTGACACTTTTGGGTTCCAGGTGACTATGCAAATTAATCCCTGTCTCTTCCTCCACTTCTACCCTGATCACTAATCCTCACTTCTACAAAAGAACATTGTTATGAAGCATCCTGGCCTTGCTTTCAGCTCCTGTTGTTTTTGAGCCAGAACTTCATTAGAATGTGACAATTTGTGCTCCTTGGGACCTTAGTCACCTCAAATTATTTGCTGGAAGATGTGGAATGATCCTATTTCATGTGAAAATATAGCTCAGTTTCTTCTATTTTTCTAAACTTATCCTAATGTCTTCTATACTTTCTGAAAGGTATTAGAGTGTATGGACCTTGCTCTTGGTTAACATTAAAAAATAAGCTTTCTACATAATATAATGTAAAAAAGGTATGTTATTTCTTCACTTTTTTGACTGCTAAGTTCTCTTGAGAGGCAGTATCACACTGCACTAGTAGTGGCCTGCACATCTGAGATACAGTATCTCTTACATACTTGTGAATTAATTCCTAACCTCTGTATAATATTCTGATTTCAATTTTTTATTCAAATTCTCTGTCATTCTCTGTACATTTCTTTAGCACACACTAGATGTCTGCTGTGCCAGGTGACTCTCACTTATTCAGCACAGCAACCCTAAGGGACAGACACATTTTATATTGAAATATTAGAGTGGAGAGAACAATGGTGAGGCAATGAGGTTAAGAGACTTATGCATGGTCACATTCTTACCTTGGGAATTCTGCCTTGCTGTGAAGCAGTGGGGTAAAGACATTGACTATTCCAGCACTCATTGTTCTTTATCTAGTCTCCCATGGGAGAATACACTTCAGGGTTCTGTACAAGGAAAACTTTGTCTTTCCTGAGAAATGGATGCTGTGTTCTTCTCATCTAGCATTTCTTGTTTTCCTGCTAAGTTTGGCCACCAGGTAACTATGAGATGGGTTTCTGGGCTCCTTCAGAGGAAGCACTATGACTCTTATTATTGAAATATTCACTTTCTCTTCAACCGATTTTCTCTTTTTAACATTCTCAATTAAAAAAAATTATTGACTTTGTACTTTTTGTAACTTGCTGCAAATCCTTTTCTGAATAGGCAGGGCATGAATAAAGAAAGGACGGAAGGGAGGAAGGGAAGGAGAAAGGAAGAAAGGGAGGGCAGCAGGGAGAAAACAAAAACAAGTAGGCAAACACGTAAAATGACTTACCTTTTGTATTTTAAATTATTTGTTTTCTAATAAATACAACCTTAATGAAATGCCATCTCTAAAAATCGTTTATATAAAGCTTTTCAAATAATAAAAGGAATACGAGTAAAATGCTGAAATAAATAAACTTTTTGCAGCCAAGAAGTCTTTGATCTAATGTTTCTTGTTCACTATCTCTCAAGGTTCCCCAAGAGTAAACATATGCCATAAGGATTTTTTTGCTAAATCTAGTCTTAAAATAGGAACTATTCTAAAATTAAACTTCTACTTTTATCCATAAGGCCATTTATATCATTTTTAGCAATGTTGTAACAACTATTGGAAATACCACATGGTCTGGTTTTACATAAATTTGCAATGTATATTATCCTCCATCACCCCCTACATTGCTATAGAAGTTTAGTCCAATGGTACCGCATAGTGAGCTTTATTTTCTGGCCGGGTTGGCATTTTGAGGTCTAGAATCTTTATATGCCACCCCTGCCGCCATTGCCAACTGGCTGTGTGCCTAAAAGCCAGAGACACTGGGCAGGGTTAAAGATTGTGGCCATTTTTTTTTCACTTTGTCAAATGTAAAAATACAATGATGGTTTGTAGAGTATACTTTACAAATAATTTAGTCAGTAGGTTTATGTCTACCAATGTATATCCTATGAGTTAATATAAGCAGTTTATACTATCAGTTGAAGATGATGTATCCTTCTTTTAGTTCTTGATATTGTGAGAGAATAAGGCATTTTATTTAATTAAAGAATGAGCTAAAATAGCAATGTGGAAATACAGAAAATAAATACTGAAACCACACAATGCTAAACATGAATCAGCATTCCTATATTTGCAAGTGAAGTCACCTAAAGAGAAGAAAGTATAAGCAGAAAAGGCAATAACTGCATCAGGGAAAATGAGAATCTACGGAAAGAAAAAGGCCAGCAGTACCCGGATTCAGCTTTTCTGGTTGGAAAGGTCTAGAGACATTAAAATCACACCTGTTTATAAAATTATGTACATTTAATATTGGAATATTATTGGTGGTTCCAGAGGGCAAACACCTGGTTGTACAGGAATCCTAAGGTTTAGCAATACTACTAAATAAGGAATGTTTATAGATTTAGATTTCCTGCAAACCATGATTTCATTTTTTCTTCCTATAAATCTTTCCTGAGCACCTACTATATAGTAAGTGCTATTCTAGCTGTGGAGATACAACAGGACAACAAATATGAACTTTTGTTGGAGTTCATATTCCAGTCGAAGGGATATGAATATTAAACAAAATAAATAGGCAAATTAGAAGGTATGTCAGAAAATGACAAGGACAATAGAGAAAACTTTAGCAGGGGAGTCTGAGAGTGAGGTTAGGGATTAAGACTGCAGTTCTCAATCTAATGGACAGAAAATGTTACATTGAAGTAGCTTTTGGGTGAAGCCTTGAAGGAAGTGAGCCATGCAGATAACTGGGGAAAAGCATATCATTCTCTCTTTTGGATATAAATGTGCTGAGAAAAAAAAAATTATTTTCTATATATAAGACTATTTCTCTGAAGCAGTAGCATGCAGATGACTGAGAATTGTAGAAGTGCCAATGCCAACAATTTGAAGAAAAATAACATATTTTAATGTTGAAACAAATAGAGAAAAGTAAGGAATTGGAGAGATATTTTAAAGAGAAAACTGAAGGTGTTAAAAATGTGCATCTGATACCATAACTCCAGGCTACTCTTCCAGACACCAGGCTCACATGTTCAATTTCTTCTGGCATGAAAAATTCCAGTGGAAAAAGTCAAAGAAGCGCTTATCTCTTTGCTGAGGCAGTCATGCTAGAATAATGGCTGAATTCAGGAAAACTGAAAGAAACTAACATTCACTGCACTCATACTATATGTAAAACATCATAGACATCACATGAATGTCCAATTTTAGAAGTACTTAGAAAATATGAATTTTATATAGCTCTAAGTCACATGAGGTGTGCGTGGGGTTGGGGGTAGTGAACCTCAAATTGTAAGCTAGACATTTCTTAAAAAAAACTAAATGCAGCCTTCACTAATGTCCATAGGTGGAAAGAGAAAGAGCATGAGCCAGAAATACTCATATTTAAATCAAATCATGACTCTGTGCTCTGTGGTCATGAGGAAACTGCTTAACTTCATTTACTTCATTCATTAAATGAGTCTATTAGCAATAACACATGTCAAATTCCTAACATGGTACCTGTCCATCCTTCCCCTTATGAGATTATTAAATTATTAAATTTTGCCTTTAAGCAAAAATATTGATTTATTGAAAAAATAGCCTAAAAATATATGCCAATTATGCTACTTACTATAATAGTTTAATATACAAAAACTTGAAAATAATATAATTCTTTATTCACATGAGCCATGTTATGATTCCCAGTAATTTGGGAGCCACTGATATGTGGGATTCGTTACAATGTTCTTCAAAATTATTTATTACATGGACTTTGTTTAAGGAAACTAACAGAAAAAAATTAAATGTTTGTTTTGGAGAAGTTTCATGCTGTTAACTTCAAAGCCCCTAAGCCTTCAGTGGCCCTCTTGGATATAAGCCATAGATATGAGCGTGAATGACGCTGGTTGTTCTACACGAAACTTCCTGATGTGAAAACTTTTCACCTATAACCTCAAAAGTCAACTATAGCTAATAGCTCATGAGTATGTTTCCACAATACTGAACATTTTGATAAAATACATTTTAAAGACTTCCTGATTAGAAAAGATTTTAAAAAATAAATGTTTTCCTAGGATTATATTGGAAATTTTGAGAAGCTTCTTACAGCACTTGAAAAGAGTTTCTGTGTATTTGTTGTTGTCTGGAACGACGTCATCAAGGATCAACTGCATTCTTTAAGGGCTAAGTATGTTCACAAAATTTCCATTTTTCTATCCAAAGCACATGGAAATAATTTACATATAAATAAAGAAACACGCCACCCTTTAAAAATACCAGTTTCTTGACATATAGTCCAATGGATTGCTACAATTTTAAGTCTTTAACAGATTCAAGGTGAAGGAAATGGCATGTCATTTGAAAGGGCTTCCAAAGCACAAGGGCAGCCTTGTTTTGCAATGCTTCCAAAATATTTGGTTAGGATATGGCATCAGAGGGCTTGGCAGTGAATACTCCGAAGAAATGTAAAGTTTAATCAATCCATGAAAATCAGTCCCAGATGTGGTTTATGAGTGACACTATGTTTTTAAACATAATCTGGCATAAAAAGTGCAAAGGTAATAGATATCAGAAATGTATTCCTAGTGATAAAACTGTAGGTAAAATTTATTTAAAACTTTATTATGAACCCAATACACGCATTATCCGTTTTATGTCTTATAGCATGTAAAAAGATGTGAGAAAAACATACTGCCCTGAAAATGCAAACAATCAGGTAGATTAAAGTAGGAAAAAAAACCCATTCATTCATTCAGTCACTCATTCATTCAACAAGTATGTACTGAACCCCAGTTCAGGGTTAGATACTCTTTTGGCACCATGAATGTAAGTGAGATCTGGTTCTTGTTCTCCGCTATCTCTGTGACTTTTCATCTTTAGAGAGGAGAAAAGACAGGTAAACAGTTGATTAAAACCTAGTAAGAATTAGGTTCAAGTTTTCTCAGGGTGCTGGTGAAGTTCAGAGGAGAGAGCAGAGCACTGGTCCAGTCCTCAGGTCTGGGGCCTGGAGGAGAATTGCCAAGGGAGATGGAGATTGAGCATAGTTAGGGAAGGGTAATCCCAGTAGATAAAGCAAACCGTGTAAATACAGGGAAAAGCTAGCAGGAAACAGGCAACAATAAATTCATTGTTTCTGGAGACAGTCTTAATAGGACATGACAAACAGAGAGAGAGGATGCTAATGAGAGAGGCAGGCACTGTGTTCCTGATAGCCAAAAGGTCCTGTTGGAGAGTTTGTATTTTATCTTCTTCAGGGATCTGGAAAGCCTTGAAAGATTTCAAGCAAAAAAGATATTTAAAAACATGACAGAGTAAGATAACACTAAGTTCCTCACTTAAAAGTTATGGCAGACATTTCAACTGTTCACTAATTTCCAGTTTTCTTCTTCCGACCCCATAGGAAAATTGTACTTCCCTGCCTCTTTGAGGTTGACAAAGTTGTATTGCTTTGGAAAATGCAATATGATCCACTTTTAATTGTGACTTCTGGAATCTCTAACCCTTTCTTCTGTCATGGTGATGGTAGACACCTGTGATTTACATGGAGGTGTTGCTTTCGGCAATCACATGGAGACTGCTGGCCTGCAGGGTTCTCACATCCACAGTGGGGCTGTCCGTTATTGCAGTATTATTTTGCCTACCGTGACTAATACACTTATTCAAGTAATGGAGATATTCTTATAGTTAACAAGCTACTAGCTCTGATTTGTAATTTGCTCAATTAGACAAAGTTAAGTATGTTCCCTGTTAAAAGTATTCACCTGTCTAAAGTATCTTGTCTTAGTAAATCAAGTCACCATGTCCAGATTTTAGAAGTGGTAATTAATAAAACTAATTACTTGTAATTAGTTTTTGTTTTTGGAAATTTGAAAAATGCAGAGTTTAAAGAAGAGGGTATACATTTATTCTAATTACTTTTAGAAAGAAGTAGTACATCAGTAATATGGTCTCAGTGTTAAAATATTTTAAAAGGGACCAGGCACCGTGGCTCACGCCTGTAATCCCAGCACTTTGAGAGGCCGAGGTAGGTGGATCACTTGCAGTCAGGAGTTTGAGACCAGCCTGACCAACATGGCGAAACTCCGTCTCTACTAAAAATAGAAAAAAAATTAGCCAGGCGTGGTACCATATGCCCATAATCCCAGCTACTTGGGAGGCTGAGGCAGGAGAATCGCTTGAACCCAGGAGGCAGAGGTTGCAGTGAGCTGAGATCGCACCATTGCACTCTAGCCTGGGCAACAAGAGCGAAATTCTGTCAAAAAAAAAAAAAAAAAATTAAATAATACATGCGTTAATTCCTAAAAGTGAATACTTCACATTTTTATGCATTTTATTCTTTGTACCTTGTGACTGCTGGCTACTTACTGCCTTCCTCCTGACACCAGTTTATCTCTACCTCATATGTCAATAAATGTTTAGAAATGCTGGGAGAATACAGAGAATGTCCAAAGTGATTTTTTTTTTTTTTTTTCAGAAATGCATCTAAGTGTCTCCTTACAAAATGAGAGAATTCATTGATTAGTCATTCTTGGACATGCTCTTAAACATCCTCTACCAGTAGGAATTTCATATTCCTATCACAAAAGGGAAATTGCTTATTCTTACGTTTATAAAATCAGATCTTTTACTTGATATATACCATGTGTATATATTATACAAATAAGCTCTTTTAAAAAAGATAACCATGAAGGAAATACTTCCTGAAATGGCAACATGTAAATTTGCCTGTAAAATCAGAATGCCTTAGCCAATCTTTTGAGATGTGACCAGGATGATCCCATGGGTAAGGAACCTAACCCTTTCAAATTGCATGAAAATTAGAAGACAAATGAAGATGTTGTAAATGGAAATTCATTTCCAAATAAACCACTGGGATAAAAATCATTAGAATAATAGCTAGTTTCGAAATCTATGATTTTCCCTCTTTGTCACTCACAATTATTTCAAATACATTCACTTTAAAGTACAATATATTTGCCTCGTTAGGTTGAGTCATGTTTTAGAAAAATTCCTTAGAGTTTGTTTTTAAGAAAAACAGGGCTGTTTTAAACAAAGCAGAACCTTAACAGGAAACTGATAACAGTGGCCAAGAAAAGCATCTTATTTTCTATTTTCTGTGTATTAGAAAGAAACCCTATTTCTCATTTCTCTTATGGTAACTATATCTCAGTGGAGTTGAATCCTCAGGACAATAAGGCATGTTATTGTGAGATATTTTACACCTGCCTTAACCATTCTGTAAAATCAGAGATAGTGATTAGCCCAGAGGCTCTGTCTCACTTCCTTCCAGTGTTGCTTAGCTATTGATAAATATTAAGGTGCATGTGATTTGGCTGCTAAAATGAAGAAAGGATGTCAGAAAGCTGTTAAGTTTGCTGAATCAAACAGCATTGCCACAGGGCTCCAAGCTGGCAGGGCCCCTCTGGGCATTGCCAGGTCACCAAGGAAGTGGCTGGGTGAGGTAGCAACAGGTGTCAGACATGCTGCTGAGCAGATGATCTCAGCAGGCCTGAGGACAGAAGAGAAGGTTACCACATAAAGTGCTTAGCTGTGACCCTAGAGGAATTTCAGCATCAAAGAAATTTGAGTAGAAAAAGTTTTCAAATTTCAGTTACCCAGGGTTGAAGCAGCAGGACTCATTGATAGAAAGAGAGAAGCAAATAAAAGCCCACGCATTAACATAACTCTGAAATAAGAATGCAATTCTCTGCAGCCACAGTAGCCCATGGAAAGATATCCCTAACCAGTCATTCCACTGAGACATAGGGACATCACCTGGGTGGAAAGGATCCCTACAGGATGTGAAGGAATTGTAAGTGACCGTTAGTGAGTGGTCACTACGTTCCAGACACAGTTCTAAGTACTTTATGGCCATTAATTCACTCAATCTTCACAATAACACTCTGAGGTAAGAATTCTTATTTGCCTTATTGTATAGATGTAGACATGGAATCATAAAAATGTGAAGACATCAGCCCGAGCTGATACAGCAAGTACAGAGGAGAGCCAGAATATAAACCTAAGAAGCCTGTCTCCACAAACCATTTTCTTAACCACCAAGTTTCACCATCCCTCACAGGGAGAAAACTGCAGAGCAGAAAAGTTCTGGTCTTACTCCTAAAAAGAGATGCACATTATATACATGAAAAGATACCAAACATGAGAACATAGAAAATGATGGATGCCAAGCGAGTGCCAAGAACTACAGAGCTGTTGAAAGAGATCCATTGCAAAATAGGTTGGAATAAGCAAGACAAACTTGGGAAGTGGATTCTTGCATTGAGTGTGAACAAGCAGGGGCAGTGTGATGTGGAGGAACGGAGCATGTACTCTACAGGCTTTAGCTTCAGAGGGGCTTGGGTTCAAATCCCAGCTCTGCCACTTACAAGTCATGTGAGCTGGGGTAAGTTATTTAATTATTTGTGTTCTAGTTTTCCTATCTGCAGGGATAGAAAAATGCTATTTCAAAACGATATTCATGAAGATCAAGCAAAATTAGTTATAAGCAGATCTTAGCATACCTAGTACAAAGTACACATTTAATATGTGTACTATTATCTAACTAGGGAGAGATGGAAAGGGAGCTTCTGATGAGAGGAACAGCACACAAAATGATAGGCAAAAGCCAGAAATAAAACTTTTATGAGCTCAGTTCAAGCTGACTAGGTAGGTGAATGTCTGCCACGAACTTGGAAGTGAGAGAGAATCTCCCTTGGACACTCACTAAGGGGCCTCAAAGCCATGAAGTGTTGCTATGTGGTCTTTCCAGTCAATAAATAATTTTGTCCAAACACATGAGTGGAAGAAAAAGTTAAGAGACACCCGGATGGGTAAAACCCATTCTCTTTGTGGTGAGACCATCTAGCCAGAAGGACACTCTCACCAGTTAGAGCTCTGCGTATCCAAACAAGCACAGGGAATGTGGAAGAACTGACCAGAAGAGGAGAAAACATGAATTAATTTATTAATCGAAGAAACATCTGTGAGGTTCCAAGTAGGTGGCAGGTAGGCTGAGTGTCAGTGTATCCAGTCAGGCAGGTGGTGATGACAAAGGACCCCCAGGAAACTCCTGTTTGTGTGAGTGAGAGAGGCAAGGAAACAGCATGTACAATGCTACTTCGGGAGCGGTTTTTGAAAAAGTGATGCACAGGCTGCAGGGAATGCACAGAAACTAGGGATGCAGCATAGGAGTGGTGTGAGAAGCTTCCAAGAAGAGATAAGCCTTCTGATGGGTCTCAACGGAAGAGACGGGGCTCACCAGGCAGAGGGGTTGGGGGACATATTCTGGTTAGAAGGAACACCATGTACAAAGGTTGATGAATGAAGCAGAATGATATCTTTAAGAAACTGCAAAACTCTTTCCACCAGGAGGGTGCAGCTGGGGTGTGGCACATGAGGTTGTGAAATCAGGTCCTAAAAAGGCTGGAAGAATGTGTAGGAAGGAGATGGGCTCAGTTTGGCTCTTAGATCTTTGCAGAAGGGAAGAGAAGGAGAACGGGGCAGGTGGTAAGACTGGAGGCCTGTACACTATTTAGAAAGGTACTGGGAAAGGCACGGTGGCTAATGCCTGTAATCCCAACATTTTGGGAGGCTGAATCAGGAGGATTGCTTGAGCCTGGGAGATCAAAACCAGCTTGGGCAACATGGAAAAACCCTATATTTACAAAAAAATTAAAAATGAGCCAGGCATGGTGGTGTGCGCCTGTAGTCCCACCTACTTGAGAGGCTGAAGTGGGAAGATGGCTTGAGCTCAGGAGGCTGAGGCCACAGTGAGCCATAACTGCACCACTGTACTCCAGTCTGGGTGACTGAGTAAGACCCTGTCTACAAAAATGCCCCAAAACAACAACAAAAAACCTGGAAAGTTACTACATGGAGCCCAGAGGAGAAATAGTTGCAGCATCACTGGGAGGTGCAGGTAGTGGTGTGAAAAGGCTGTGGCGTAAGCCTCGTGAGGAAAAGCAAAGCACCTGATGCTCCTTGGCTTCAAGTACAAATGGCAAAGCAATTGGTCAAGGAAGGCCCTGGACAGTTGCTCAGGATGATTATAGCTTCAGAATGCCGAAGTGCAGCTCTGCCTATGTTTTCTTCCTCCCATCCTCTGCCACATTGTCCTTCGCCACCCTCTGGGGCACCCCCCCTCATCTGAGAATTGACAAATGGAGAGGGAGTACGTGAGTAGTGGAGAGATACCAAGACAGCAGAGAATAGTGAAGAGAGGAGGAGAGGGCAAGCAAAACTTAACAGAGACTCAAGGAAACCAGAAGTGCTTTTGCTAATGCCACTAGGAAAAAGAAATGTGAAAATAAAATTTTATATATAAATACAAACACATGCATATGTGTGGATGGGTTAAAGAACTATACCACCTCTTAGCCAGAATTATCTTTTCTAATTAGATTAGGAAATGAATGTGTTAGAAGACTGAATGGGTAACATTTGAATGTTCCTTTTGAAGGATGGGCCATATTTTGACTTTAGGGGAAACACAGATGGGAAGTGCATTCTTGATCTTGGAAATGTCATGACGGTCCATCACTGTCAGGGTGAAGTAAGGATCTTTAGCATGGCCACCAGAGCCTTATCTCCCATCTCTGTGCCTGCCTCCACCCTGGCTCTTCTGCTGTCTTTCTATTAAACATTTGTTCATTCACCACCTAAGGTTCTCTCTCTTGCCTTCTTTTCATGGTTAATTCTTATTGATCCTTCAAATCACAGCCTGAACTACCCATCCTCAGAGAAGACATTCCTGATTTTCCCGACAAGATCAAAAAGCCCCTCACAGATTTCTGAAAACCCTGTGTGTCTCTCTCCTGTAGCATCTGCTTCAGTCACAGTTTCATATGTGTGTGTGTGTGTGTGTGTGTGTGTGTGAGAGAGAGAGAGAGAGAGAAAGAGAATGAGAGAGACAGAGAGAGAGACAGAGAGAGAGAGAGAGAATTCGATTAATTCATGTCTTCCCCAGTTAATCATAAACTCCATATGGGCAAGAACCATGTCTGATTTTGCAAGAACCATGTCTGATTTTGCATCTACGAATGAGTGATGAATGCAAATAATGTGTGGCTACGGGGGCATGAGGTGTGGTCATGTAGGAAGGTGATGTCAGGGTGTAGTACAAGGTTAAGGGAGTTGCAGCTAAAAAGGATGCCAACTTAATCTATTTTGGCCATTTTGCCTACCCTAAGTATTATGTTCACACCATATTTCTTTCTGGACTAAGAAAGAAAAAGCATGTTAGTGTGTGGGTTTTTTTTTTCCTTCCAAAATATTAGACTGCAAACAAAGGCACTGTTGGGTAGTATATTTTTGTTAGCGCCCAAGGGGAAATGACTGTGTTCTTGAGCTCTCCAATTTTTACATTACATGTTTTCTACATGAGCTTTCAACCTAATGTAAGAATTAAATGCAAATTTGAGGCATATTAACTATTTTATGCAAGATCTTAAAACTGTTTTCCTTAAGACATTAATTGAAAGTATGGCTCATTACTGAAAATCTATTCTTCAGTGTGTTCCTAACCATCTAGCCACCTCAAAAAGAGTTGCTTTAATAGCTGAAGCCAAATCCCTCCTTTCCTTTGTGATTACAAGGACTCTCTTGGTAAATCAGAGTATGGCCAATGTCCAGTTGCTAAAGGTGGAAACTACAAGTTACTATTCTCCTTAAGCTACCAGCAGGATACAGTAAACATGTAGTTCTGTGGTGTCTATCTAGAAAGTACAGAGATTTATAGGTAAAGAAGTCAATTTTCTTTTCATAGATATAGTTGTCTTATGGAGGGTATGCTGATTAGAAATGATGAAAGCAATAGATAAACTTAAATTGTGGAATTATCTGAGAATTTCCATTATCCATGTCCTAAGTTAAATGCAAACAACATAAAGTTGACTATATCATTTTTTATGTACAGATAAACATTTGGGATACAAATATATTTTAAAATCTTAAGAGTTTTCAGGGTAAAAACATTTTGGGGGGAAAATAACTAATTTTTCTAAGGCTTTGAGAAAAATTTAGTTTATATTTATGTATTTCAATTTCAGTAAGGATAAATGGAACTGCTCCACTGGAATTGAACAACTAAGTAAGCAAATGATGGATGGTAGTTTTTCACTGTTGGAGTGGAAGGTTATAGATAAGCAAGAGGAAGAAGCTAGAATGACCCATGTGGTAGTGAGTTACAGTTGAAAATATCAGTATGAACTAATGCTTATCTATCTATCATCTATCTATTTATGCTTCCTGATTGTCAGATATGTGTACATACACAGATTAGTATACACAAATATATGTCCTTGCTCTGTCAGCCAAGAAGGCCAAAAGGAAATGACAACCCAAAAGCAATGAACACACCTACTGCTCAAATCTTGGTTTTTAATACCATTTTCCAATGAAAGGAACCTGTGCTCCTTGGAGAAATGGCTGAATCTATGATGAGGAAGGAGTTATATTGTTGATAAGCCTCAAGTATTGTGTAATGCTAGAAAGGATGAAAGTGCATCAAAACAAAGCAAACAAAAACCAGAAAACAAAACCACCACAATTGTGGGGATGTGTCAAAGGGACATAAGAAACAGCACCCAGTGGCCAAAGCTGGAACAATTTCACAGTACAATGAGTATAACAGTAGTGGATTTAACTACTATGCATGAGTCCATACGGATATACATAAATGCTGAATAATTAAATGAGGGAGAATAAGCAAATCTTCTGTGCAGAAGAATTGCAAATATTTTTTGTAGATTCTCTGCCTTCAAGGAGATGGAATATAACACCCTCTTAAGCGTGGGTTGTTTATCATGACTTCCTTCCAAAGATGAAGTATGAAAATAATAAAAATAAGGAAAAATAATACATTTATAGTGGAAAAACCTGACCAAATCCACCTCAGTCAGGTGATCAAGATTAACGTCTTTAGTCATGTTGACAGTGTGATGGAAAATGGCACATTACCCTCTGTGGTCTCTCTCCCCAAAACACGAACTGCAGTCTAATCATGAAAAAAAAAAAAAAAATCAGAAAATTCCAACTGAGAGACATTCTACAAAATACCTAATCAGTACTTCTCAAAACTGCCAAGGTCATCAAAAACAAGGAAAATTTGAGAAAATTCTATAGCGAAGAGAAATGAAACATGAGAACTAAATGCAATGTGGTATCCTGAGTGGGGCCCTGGAATAGAAAAAAAAAGAGCATTAGGTAAAACTAAGGATATATGAATGATTAGGGACTTTAAATAATAATAATGTACCAACATTGGGTTCATTCATTGTAACAAAAATATCATACTCAAATAAGACTTCAATGAAAGGAAGTGGGTGAGGGGGATATGGAAACTCCCTGCACTACCTTTGCCATTTTTCTGCAAATCTAAAACTGTTTTAAGATAAAGTTTATCTACAAAACCCTGAAAGTCTTGAAATTTAAAGTAAACTCGTACAATCAAATAGTAAGGCCTAATCTTACTGATTTAAGCCAATATTTAATTTTCTAACCCAAAATACAAACTATTCTTCATATGTTAACCTCTATGTCCATTTTTCTATGTCTACATTTCTTTAGAAGATCATAAATCACGCTATATATCATTAATTAGAGCCAAGTTAAAATATTAAAATTGCTAAACATATGACTCATTTAAACAAAGGTTTACTAAAAGACAGGAAATAATGTACAGGAGGTGTGCATTTTCTGCATGGTTGAATCTTTCAAGAAGACAAAGAAACGGATTAAGAATACCTTTGTTCTAAGATACAAAAAAACCACAGGGCAAAAAGTATGACATGTAAAGTTTTACACCAAACAAAAAAGAGAAAACTTTCAGCAAATCGACGTTATCATCTACTTAACGATTTTTTATCATTGTAAACAATGCATGTTTATCCATCCTTACTTCCCCACCTGGAGCAATGCAGGCCATGTCACATGAAATGCCTATTCTGACCATTACAACATCCAGACTCATTCTGGGGCTTAATCTCTTTTACTGCAGGTGCATCCACTTGTTACATTTCAGATTAGCAGCCTCAAAGAACTAGCCTCTTCCTAGTATCCGTCCTTCAATTACCGCATCATTTTCTCTAACAATTGCACTCTTTCAACCATTATATATGTGACAAGGCATGAGCTTGCTTCCTCCCTTGTCATGCTCCTGAGTCCTCTTCACTTTGTCTGCAGCCCAAAAGGAAGCACAATATTCCAGCTGAGGTCTGAATGATGCAGGGTCAAGTGCACTCATTACCTCTTTATTTTGGGTTATTCTAGTTCTATTAATACAGCTCAAGATGCTATGTGAAATTTCCAAATAGGTTCCATATTTTACCTTCAAAACTGTATGGCAGATACAAATAGTACATTATCTGTGATTACTGTGAATGAGGTTAGCACATTATTACATCGTTGTGAATATCATACTTGGCTTCCTGGAGACGGACTATTCATGTATCAGGGCCCTCCTGTGATGACACACAGTCAGTGGTGCCCTCAGAATGGCATATCTTCTAGCCTTGTCTTACTCTTAAAAACAAAACAAAACAAAAAACCCACATTCCTTCTTTGTTCTAGCTACACAGCCGTAAAATCAGAATTGAACATAATGGTGGGAAGAGAATACTCTTTAATCTCAGTATTTAATCTCCTGATACTTTCTGGACATCTGAAAGTATTAATACATGCATTTCCATGAGAAATATTACTGCTTATATAATAAATAAGGATGTCATACAAAATTAACAAAGTAATAATTCAAGGACACATTCGGGTGCCAAAGAATATAGTTTTCTAATTTTTACAGGAAAATATGTAAAGTAGTATAAAATTTTCATTTGTAAATTGTGCAAACTGTGTTAGGAAAAAATGACAATGCAGATGAGAGATTTCATTGATATGCTCTTAAAATCCTGTTATTGATCCATGTAAGTCAACTCTATCAATTCCACTGATGAAGAAATAGGTATTTTAAACACAATGCTTTCAGGAGTATACAATGCTGACAAATATGCAAAAAAATTACAAAACTCCAAGAAAATCAAGTAATGAGTGCTAGCCAAACTTTTATCTGAACTAGGCTAACTCAGTGATATTATCATTGTCTTTAATGGAGAAAAATGAATACCGAGGCGGGCGGATCACGAGGTCAGGAGATCGAGACCATCCTGGCTAACACGGTGAAACTCCGTCTCTACTAAAAAATACAAAAAATTAGCCGGGCGAGGTGGCGGCGCCTGTAGTCCCAGCTACTCGGGAGGCTGAGGCCGGAGAATGGCGGGAACCCGGGAGGCGGAGCTTGCAGTGAGCTGAGATCCGGCCACTCACTCCAGCCTGGGTGGCAGAGGGAGACTCCGTCTCAAAAAAAAAAAAAAAAAAAAAAAAAAAAAAAGAAAAATGAATAATGTTAATCTTTAGTGGACTTAGATTAAGTAATACAATGAACAGCTATAAAATTTGTGGATCAGAATTAGAGGAGGGGAAAAACACATTAATCAAGTAGACATGTTAACAAAATAATGGATTAGTCAAGATTACATTTGAATAAATTAGCAAAGCAAAAGAAATACATCAAAATATCTAATATCTAGTAACTTACAAGAGAAAAAATGCTATATATTTTACATACTAATTCATACACATGCCCAACAAATAACTACCATTTCTAGTCTGCATGTGCACCATAACATGTGTAATATATGAAACAAAAATTTGCGCCTCCCTGATGTATATTTGTATGACAATCTTTTAAGGTAACATGAGAATGAAAGAGATTCTTTTTCATGCTAGACATACAGGTTTTTAAACACATCATTTGGTTGATGTAAAGCACATTTGAAATAGGCATTAGGGACCTCAATTTAAGAGCAATATATGCAAGGCTGATGTACTGGATACTTCCTAAATACTGTACTGTACAAAATACTTTGGAGCACTTAGCAATGATGAATTGGTGTGAAGACTCAGGTACTGAAAGATCATTTCCCTTTTTTTCTTGTGCCTTTTGCTTGTCTCGATTGATGCTCTGAAGAAGCCAAGGATACAGAAGGAGTGGAGAAAGCACGCAACCCAAATTACCCAAAGGAGCTGATCATAATGAACCTGAATGAAAATAGATTTTGGGGAGAGGTGGGGGAAAGTGGACATAATCTTCAATATTCTTTTGATGTGTTATGGCTTTCAAAGTTGTGATTTTTCTCAAGGTAAAGCTGTTTGACGCAGATAGACTCATCTGTCAATCAAACATCTTTTACTCATGGCCAGGTCAAATACTTGACTATTCTAGTAGTGGTATCAAACTTTTAGTGCCAATATAAAATAGCCAACTCACCTAGCCAGGGAAAAGAAATAATAAGAAAATGAAAAAATGCACTGAGTCTTTATATCCTGTATTCAGGACACAGGAAGGGGAACATCACACACCGGGGCCTGTTGTGGGGTGGGGGGATGGGGGAGGGATAGCATTAGGAGATACACCTAATGTAAATGATGAGTTAATGGGTGCAGCACACCAACATGACACATGTATACATATGTAACAAACCTGCACGTTGTACACATGTACCCTAGAACATAAAGTATAATTTAAAAAAAAAACTGCAATTTTTTATTTTGTTATTTTGTCATTGCTGTTTATGTATTTTTATTTTTGTTGTTTTGTTTTATTATCAAATAAATTGTTTTAGGTGAATAATATATAATAGCCATGTCACGCATTTCTGAAAGAACAACTTATTTCACCTGGCCCCATAAATGTAAATATTTCATAAATTCCAGAAGCTTTGGCATTCATCTACATCCGCTTTCCAGACTGCTTGCTATTTCATTATCATTTTCATGATTTTCATTTTCCTTATGAATTGAGTTTGTGCTTGAAACATTTCAAGCCTAGGGAAGCAATCTTGTGAGCTGACAGATCTTATTGGGAGCAACCTTGCTCATAATTTTGACTTCCACTTCCACTCTTAAACAACAAATATCCATGTATAGACTCAACATTTGCCTAAAAATTCAAGTCTCCTTAAGAGTCACAAAACATTGTATCGCCTTTTAAGACTGTTGCTACTACAAATGGCATAGGACACAGGATTCTAAAACCTAGTGCTATAATGGGCTACAAGTCGGGTTAAAGAAGTGAGAATGCTATGCTTTTAACTTCAAAATTTGGCAAGACATACCATTTTTAAATAAGAAACATATTTTTTATTTGGATTATCCTTTTCTTATACTATCTATTTTATTATACAATCTTTAATAGTATTTAATCAGATTTTAATGAAATCTGGTACACCGGCTTTCTTTTAATTATAAACTAACAATAGTATTTACAATTTCCAAATAACTTTCATATATACTACAATCTTCACAGAAACCCATGGGGAAAAAAGGGGACAGGAGAGGAACTAAAATATATCAAACACACTAAGTTGAGTAGTTACCATGATTTATATATCATTCCTCTTTATGCACAACTTAGGACAAATTTCTTTCTGATCTTAGTATCATAAGTAGTGTGCTTCCCTGAGCCATCAAGCTGTTTATCTAATGGACACTGGGATTTGTGTTTAAGCTTCCTGATATACCCTGGATCCTAGGAAGCTTAGTGAGAACTTTACATTCCATCTTGCATACTCTTGGACTTCATGGTCTGCTTAACTCTTGAAAGACGGAAGGCTCTCTGCCTCCCTTGAGATCTAAACAAAATTGATTTGAACTTCCTAATATCATGACCAGTAAGAATCCCAAAACTCACGTCTAAATTTCTGATAATTTCCTAAAGGCTGGGCTCATTGACCTGCTTTGCCAACACAACACAGTTCATTTTGATTCACACGCCACCAACACCATCAAAATCACTTACTCAAGGTACTCTTGAGGCTTGAAGTAAGACATACATATATTAGTGGTCTTCCCAACCCTAGTAACTCCCTGTACCCTCCCCAAAACCCACCACCCCTCGATCCATGGTCAGTACGGGGAGGGATCTGTTTATGGAGTATACCCACAGTTCTCAGCCTTCAAGGCTGCTTTTCCTCATCCTCTCCTCTCTCCTAATTTCTCTGCCTCATCTCCATCATTCTCATTGGCTCTTTAGCACTAAATTCTTCTTCTGTTATGTAGAGAAGTTTTCACCCTCAGAGCACTTGAGTACCTACCTATAGTCAAATCCTCAAGAGACTTTCTTCCTATCCCAAGGGCATGTTCAAAATAGCTCTTCTAGACCAGCTGCTGTGGCTGACTCCTGTAATCCCAGCACTTTGGGAGGCTGAGACGGGTGGATCACCTAAGGTCAGGAGTTCGAGACCAGCCAGGCCAACATGGTGAAACTCTATCTTTACTAAAAATACAAAAATTAGATTGAACCTGTAATCCCAGCAACTCGGGAGGCTGAGCCAAGAGAATCGCTTGAAACTGGGAGGCGGAGGTTGCAGTGGGATGAGATCACACCACTGCACTCCAGCCTGGACAACAAAGGGAGACTCTGTCTCAAAAAAAAAAAAAAAAAAAAACAACAAAAAAAACCTTCTAGCAAAGACATTTCTCTTCCTTCCTCAAGAGGATTCTGGTGCCATTTGTAAAGGTAATATAATTGTTTTTCATCTATTACATATATATGTGAGTAGGAACATCATACATTATTTCTCTTTGCCCTTTCTCAACATTGTCACTATAAGTTATGCACATATAACTTTGTTGGTTGTCTTAAAAGCTGCCTGGGAAAAACAGGGTTTTAAAAATGACAAATTAAATAATGTATTATCTCACTGAATCCTTACAATAAATCTAGGTAATTGCAACTATTGTATTTTTCTCTTATAAATGAGTTAAGTGACGCTCATAAAAGGTGATTTGCTCAAAGTTAACCAGTCAGCATCAGAGTTAAATTTGAACTTAGCTCAATACATCTTTAAAGCATGGGGTCTTTCCCTTGCATTGTACTACTGGCTAAGAGAGATAGGTATGAGACCCCCTCGAATGTTCTATCAAAATATACATGCCACTTCCTCTTCCTACCCACTCTTCAGCCTCCAGATTTTCTTATTACTGGGTTGAGAGAATGACAGCTGATTATTTTTCCCCCACAAACTCTTGCGGTTATTTCTGATAAATGATACAACTGCCTTCCCTAATGACATTCTCCAATCATCACCATCTCCACCACACTGGGAACTATGGCTTTTTAAAACATTGAAGTTAATTTTTCAGGATGTTCTCTGAACAAAATATATATAATGATATAGTTATTTATTTTCTTTCAATAAAACCTCATTCTATACATATATAGTGTGATTGTAACCACTATGCTAAAGAATTGATATATTTAAAAGCTAACATATAGGATATGTATGCTGGAATAATGAGAGAAATTAATTAGTACTGATAATATTAATAAAAATTATCATTTCTACAATGAGATTTGAAAGGAGGAGGCCAGATGAGGCAAAGCTTTATGCTGTATTATATATAATACAAAGCCAGTACATTTTCTTGGCAACTGAAGAGATATTAGGGAGATGATTTTTAGAGCTGAGTTTGACAGTAAAAGATGTATAAAAAGAACGAAGAGCCACACATAGAGGCTGGTCTACGTCTGAAGACCACATCATGTACTGTGATGAAAAGTAATTAAAATGAAACATCAATGCTATAGATGCAGAAAGGGGCATAATCAAGCATCAGAGCCAGCTGTGGAGATAATTTACAGACTTTTGTCTTACCAGCAAGATAAAACATACACATCTTCAAGGAAAGAAAGATTCCTATATGAAAGTGAATGAGCTAGTTACTAGTTTTGAAGAAACAGTCTTAGATAAGGTGATTTATAGCAATAGCATTTAGATTTTGCAGATACCCACAATTCGGCAGGATGGCTGCTTTTGCAAATCCAGTTCAACTCTCCCAAGTGCCAGAAATCAAGACATGTGTGAATTATTTATGCTCAAGATGACAGTTTTTATAGAAATCTTATCTATCCCCCCAAAAACATGGACTATCACCTAAAAACCTGAAATTAATATTAAAAGCCATAAATTCTCAGGACACAATTCTGGAAAAGTAATGTTTACGCTAAAATATTTTATTGAGCACCTACTATGTGTCAGGCACTGTGCTAAGAACTGAGAATCTAATGAAGCAGGGCCTGAGTAAGACAGTCATAAACAGAAAATCCATCCTGTCTAAGGTAGGCACTGACTCAACATGGGAGGGCACATCAGGCGATTCTTGCTGAGGCTTGAGAGATGCAGAGGAATAAACTATCCCTCATAATTCAAACTTAACCCAAGGTATTGTCCCTGTATTTACTGAACAAGAATGTGATATAGAAGTGGCAGTTTAGACCTCCAAGCAACCTATAGTTAATGGGTAAGATCTAGGTTGGAACTGGCCTGCCACTGATTACCCTAGGCAACCTGGTTAACCATTCACAGCTAGTTGCCTAATCTGTACTATAACAATATTTATTGGATACTTACTGAGTGACAGGTGTTCTAAGCACTAGACTGGTTTTCTCATTTAATCTTCACAGCAACCCTATGAAATGAGAACTATTTATTGTCCCTATGTTACAGATCATGGAGAGGTTAGATAAGTGACTCAAGGTTGCACCCTTAGTAAGTAGATAACAAGCCCTTGTTGAAGACTTGGGAGATGATTAAGTAAAATAATGTCTATGAAAAAATTATTCTACACCTGGAATGGATAACCTTTTAAATGTGATAGTTATTATCTTTATTATTTTTTATAGCACAAGCCCCCTACCTTATCTCAAAACACAGCACAATAACATTATTTGAAAAATATAAAAGGTTATTTAATTAAAATTTCCCCTGACAATTTAATTTTTATTTATCATTCTTTTCTGTACACACAATTATTTATTAGGAAAAAAATTAAAAAGTACCTATTAAGTGCAACACTACGCTGGATATTGTGGTATAAAGTAGAAGAAAGTAGTCAAGGTGGCTACCCCAATGAATAGAACAGATTATAATGTTACTACCTGGTCTCAGAGGCTAGCTTGGTCTCAAAAAGTTCTTTGAAGCAAAAGGCTGTGTGCAGTGAAGACCTCACAGAATGTGGCTACCCTTTCAAATGATGACATCCTGAGGCAACTTAGCATTTACCCACTCTCAAAAATCAAATCTGGCATGGATTATTTTCTAAAACATAGGAGTCTTCCCACAAATATTTTCTTCTTTTAAAATTTACACACGCAAAGGTTTAAGGCTTCAATGCTTTACTTTAGGACTTGTAAGAGGTCTCTTTCACTGATCTCAATACCACTATGGTTTTCCCAGTTTGCCCACTGTCAGTTTGCTAGTTAGGGACTCTCCATCATTATGCCAATTATTTGTTTTAAACTTACTGAGCAACCCAATGACAGGGTTCTTAAGACTGAGAACTTCATACCATGTTATTTCCTTAAATTAAATTGAGAATATATGAAAAAGGAAGGGCCTGAGACCTTTATCAAGAGAAGAGTTGGGAAGATATGAGAAATGTACAGGCTGCATATGGAATGTGTTTTCTTAAATACTGTGGATATCAGCATTAATGGGCATAAAGTTGCTGTCTTCCCCATGAAAAAGGCTGCCATTTAAAGTTAGGTTTTGTGGAGAAGGAATTAAGCAAAATACCCAAGGTAGACAGGCTAAGGATTTTCTATAGGAGAGGCCAAATACTTGAGAAACGCATCAGAGCTCAGGCCTGGAGTCATGTGTCGATTTATGTGTGATTTCTCTGCATTACCTTTAATGGAAGAACAATTATGCCTGAAGAAGACAGAAATGAGTAAATTAACTAGATAAGATATAAGATCATAGATTTTTATAGCACCTTAGTGATTAGTTAAGTCAACCTTCTCATTTTCATATTTAGAAAAGAAAAATATGGAAACTCAAGGGAGAGAAAGGATGGAGTTCCCTGACAAGCGACTAAGAGTTCTTAGAATCTTATTTAGAGTTTCAGAGCCACAGCAAAAATTCTACAAAGAAAGCTCTTTATAAAGTGGTGAGCACTGAATGCTGGCAATAATAGTGGAAGCTCTGCTGAGATGATTAGAAGAGATGAAAGGAATTCATAATATCGGCTAAAGTCACAGTATCCTCCAGGGTTTATTCTCATGACCTAGAAAATTATAAGGCTCTTTAATAATATCCCTTAACTTACATACTTTATTTGTCATTTTCTCCTATTTATCTTGGAGACATAAAAGAGAATTTAAATGTATAAATATTTAAACTGGGTTATATCAGTTCTGGTTAAAGTCATATTATGTTTCCTTATTTCCAGTACATATCTCAGAGACTGGTGACACTTTCAAGTAAGCTTCACAGAGGTTTTGAAGAAACTTTTGTAAAAGCAGGTTACATATATATGGATTTGTGACATTCTAACATAAACCACAGAAAGGTTCCTATTTAAAAGGGAGCAAAGCTGAATCATTTTGCCTTTTCTTCCCACTGTGATTTTTATTCATTTGAAGATAAAATTCAAAGCAAACATCTTAAAGCTTCTGTTTGTCACCCAAGAGTTATTTCAAGGCAGCATAGGAAATCTCACATTTTCAAAATCAGGTCATGAAGATGGAACTGCAGTCTAATTAATATGTTCATAAAACAGTTTCCACCACCACCAAATAAAACAACAACAACAACTAAGATCAACTCTGCATTCTTTGGAATCCAAGAAACACAATCCATAGGAGAAATTCTCATCACAAAACAGTTTCAAATTTAATAATTAAGAATGGTAACGTTTCTGTCACATGTCTACTCATTTCCCCCGACATAATACTTTGTGTATATAATTTCTGAAGTTTCAGACAGTAAAACGTCCTTTATTGACTGGATAGATTCATTCAACATCACTGACCTTTTTCCAACTTGTTTGACTTTCTTGTACTCTCTCTTCAGTAACCTTTCCAATTCCTCCTAGTAGCTGTCCCATCATCTTACTAAGCTCCTTCACCTGCTTCTCCCTTGTCCTCTTTCTGAGATGTGATCTTGAATTCTATTTAATACTTCCCAGAGAAAACACAGGGCATAAAACAAAAACTCCCTCAGGCACTCCTTCCACCTACCTAATCTCCACATTATCTGCATTCTCCCTCTTTCCTCCCTCCTATCTCAGAGGGTGTCATGTCCACACGTTTCCCAGCTCTATACCAGAATAATTCCTTAGGGAGGTGCTTCCTACTCTTAAAAGTACTTGGTGTTCTTTACTAGCTACTGTGTTTTTCTCCTCTCCTTCTCCTCTGTCCTCCTCTTCTTCTCCTCCTCCTTCGTTCTTATGCAAAATTTTGAAACAAGTAGTTTGCACAACTTTTCTCTGCTTTTATTACTCCTGAAATATAACTTACCCCCAGACACTCCCTTAAACCACTCTCTGATGTATTATCAGTAACTACTAATTCCCAAATCCATCAAATATATTTTCACTTTGAAACTTAAGGTATTTGGATCAAGTCAGTTAAGTTGTTTCTCCTTCTGACTCCTGTAACACCTTGTATATATCTATATTAATATGCTCCATACTATACTGTAATTATTTGTTTCTGTGGCTGTTCTCCTTACTAGTTCGAGTATCTCCAAGGTAGGACTCTTATCACATTCATTTGGGCATCCCCTATGAATAAATAAATAAGTGTCTTCCACCTGTTCCATTATAATTCACTAACCATGACATTTTTCAGCAACTCAGATACTGGGCTATATGATGACTAAAATGCTTCTTTGGCTTCTGATTTCAGATAATACTAATATTCTTTACTTGCACACAAAATAAAGTTTAAAGACATACAATTAGTTGAATATTTTGAAGAAAGTAATAATCATGGCAGCAAAACCTAAAATGTGGATGATCTTTTACTGTTGGCAAAGCATTCTCAAAACCATTTCGTCTGTCACAAAGTAAAGCTGGAGCCCTTATCAAAGCAGGACCAGAGATAGGCAGTTTGAACAGGGCTCAACAACGCCCCGCAGAGATGGTGAATAGAGTTGAATTCATCTATACTCCACACACCAAGTGTGTACCCAGAGGAAAGGGTGATTTTTGCTTTGGACAGAGGTTCTATCCATTCACCAAGTACTGTAGTTTGCATTTCTACTTCATCTGTTCAAAGTGTGGCACCTTTCCTAACACATTGTCCAGAGAGGCACTTTTTACTGAAAGGATCCTATAGGCCACAGTGAACTTGGAAACAGAGTTCACCACAAATTCCTTTTACATTTTTCATTCTGAGAAAACAGAGAAAGAGCTGCTGATACAGTCTAAGTATAGGTCATTGTTCTGATACTAAAGGGAAGAGTTTCTCAAGGAAAGGTTATTCACATTCAGTAGGCATCCTACATACTTAGCCAGGTTGCTAAATAACAGGGTAAATCTACTTATTTTCTCTGGTCTACTGCTAATGTAATTTTCAAAAAGATCCATAAACAAGAGTGCTAAGTCATCTGCTACAAGAACAATATGGCAAATTTAAAAGATATTGGGCTCTAAAATCAGGCCAGACCTGGTTTTGAGCTTCCCTAGCAATAGATACGTGAACTTCAGCAAGCTATCTAATCTCTGTGAGCATTACCTTCCTCATCTGCAAACAGAGATTGGATGAGAAATTCTCAGAAAGTTATATTGCCATTCAAGGATGTAACTTATGTGAAAACATATGGCACGCAGAGGAGTGTTCAACAGTGTTGATCTCTTCCATGAAGAATACAATAGTTATACAAGAGATTGTGGCATGTCATTGTCAACATTCTAATACATTTTTCTTCTTTTATTGTTTCGAGACAGAGTCTTGCTCTGTTGTCCAGGCTGGAGTGCAGTGGCATGATCATGGCTCATTGTAGCCTCAACCTTCTGAATTGAAGAGCTACTCCCACCTTAGCCTCCCTGAGTAGCTGGGACCACAGGCATGAACCACCATGCCTGGCTACCTTTAAAAAAATATACAGAGAGACAGGGTCTCACTACTTTGTTCAGGCTGGTCTCTAATAAATTGTTATTACCAATGTGCCGTGAGATTTTCTTTAATAGCCTACTTCTTAACATGAAGTGGGTAAATATCTTCTGTGATAGTTTTCAACAGCAGTAAAAACTCAAAGAGCTTTCACAAGGTCACACAAAACATTAACATTCCAGAAGTTGAATTAGAAACCTGGAGTGCGTTTTTTAATTTTTTTTTTTTTTTAGTTTATTTATGTTTCCAGCCAACAGCCTGATTATGTAGACTCTAGATTATCTATCTTTGAAATCATATATAGAGAGACATATATGTATAAATTTTACACAACATAATCCCTAGTTGCAATATAATGCCTTGGTTATGTTTATAGGCTGGTACTTCTCAAACAACAGGAAATGTCATCTAATAGTCCATCAAGTTATGAGCAGTTGCAGCAGTTATGGCTTGGAGACATTATTGAGCTACGGCAAAAATGTAGATAATGCTATAGCTAGACAGAGTATTAATGAGCATTAACGTTTGTGCGATATGATTGAAAGACGAGAGAAAAGGATGAGGGATTTTTTTAAAAAGGAACATTCGACCTATGGCAAGTAAAAAACTGGTTGTTTAGTTTTTTCGGGTTCTTCTTTGCATCTCAAAATTTGAAACTATTTTCCATTTTCCTTTACTTGCGTATTTTTCTCTGAACCCAAATATGTCAACATTAGTGTAAGTAACTCAATAATAGTCAACTAAAAGGAAGAGGCAAAAAGGAGTGGAAAGTGAAGAATTTAAAAGAAGCCAAAACATCATACATTCTTAGTAAATAATTTTCATATGATGAGGAATAATTTCTTATTTTTTTCCTTTTGTAAGATTTCTAAGACCTCCCTGGCTTATGTCACTCAGTCCTCTGAAGATGTAACCTCACAGCGATTTAAAGTGCACAAACTATTTTACTATAACAGAAAGGCTGCTAGAACTAAAGACTACTTTTCATTTCCATAAGTTGTAAGCACATTGATATTACTAACAACAACTTTGCTCCTCTATCATAGCATTCTTAATCAAATTATTTTTAAAAACACTAAAACATAAAAATGAACATTTGTATTTTCATTTTTAAATTCGAAGGTATTACTAGAAAAAATCAAGTGGCATACAGCTGAAGACAGTAAAATAGAAGGCCAAGAGAAAAGTTTTATGTTTAATAGGATCGACAGCTCCTATAATGGAAAATCTTTGCTACATTATATCTAAGCCTGAATTTCTGCCTTAAACAATGGCTGACTTTACTATTGAGCCCTAGGGATTTGTGAATGAGATGAGTTTGTATAATTATGAGCTCCATCT
Organism: Theropithecus gelada; assembly: GCF_003255815.1. NCBI lineage: Eukaryota > Metazoa > Chordata > Mammalia > Primates > Cercopithecidae > Theropithecus > Theropithecus gelada. Next base: position 56,489,206 of record NC_037673.1, read on the forward strand.
AAACTTTATTGGTCCTAAGTGTTTACAAGTAAATTGTATTTGGCCCTAACAGGAATTCAGAGTTAAGCTAGGAGTCTGGTATTTATATTTTAGAATTTCTGGATAGTTCTGTAACCCAGAGGAAGAGATGTTAAAGAAGCAAGGTCAGCTATTACCTGCAATTTCACTGGAAAACAAGCAGACACTGCAATAATTTTAAGTTGACTAAAATGAGCAAAGCTCCATTATCTTAAATGAGACTTGATACGTCATTTCCTTCAATGTGTACATAGTCATCAAACTCAGTATTGCTCCCACCCACTAAAATTCTAATAAAATAAAATGTATTGGTCAAAACACAAACTCTGGAAAATGCACTTCTGGATTGAGTTTCTGTAGTTTCAATGTATGAAGAGAAGAAAACCTTAAAAGATGAAACTCTATGAGGCTAGATAGGAAGGATTATCTTTTCATTAGAAGGCAGGCCATCTTGCCTTTCTCTGAATATATATTCATTATATTAATAGACTTAAACATATATACATGCAAATTATGAACATATATATGAACATATTATCAATATACTGATTTATATCTTGCTTCATTCCATAAGGGATTTAGATCAAAACAGAATAAAATAATATGAGTTAGTTTATGAATTGAATGCTTGGTCTATAGAGGAACAATCAATTAACTTTCTAGACTAAACCTTATAGAAACTGATACCTGGAAAAGGACAGTCTAACAAAAGAATTTAGGGTCCTAGAAGAAAGAAAAAAGATGCCTCCATGTTGACTGAAAGTGCTAGAGTGATCTCATTTTGTCTCTTCACTGGAGTTACCTCTCAGTATCACAAAGATAGTTTAAAACATTTAGATGTCCTACCTTTAAAAATTAAACCCTAAGCACCAAATAAGCAAATCATTAATCACCTTCCACAATCACTAATCCAAAATCTTCCTCTGGTGTCGTCAGAGGGGCCCTCCATGGCAGCATTCCACAGCCTCTCCTAGCCAGGGCCTTCAGCTTCTATCTTCCACTGTCCTTTTAGCCATCTGAATCCATCATTAAAAGGATGCAAAGGTATTTAAATAAAATGCCCTCCTAAAATGTTTAACTGTGAAATTCAATTGCATTCAATATAGCCTTAATGTTTCTGGCATGAAATTAGAGTATTTTTACAAATAAGATTATAAAAACCTATTATATATATTTTAAGTAAGGCAAAAAGCTGAACATGTTAGTCACACTGTGTTATGTCATGTTAGACCCTGGCATGTGATTCCAGGTCATAATGCTTCTAAAGAGTCCTCTTAATTGCTGCTAGATGAAATTTGAATTCCTAGAAAGCTGACTTGCATTTCCCTTCTTTCGACCATGCCATACTTGTTCCTGAATGCCAGGCTCTCCATTCTCACAACTAGCCAGAAGAAAAAATAAGAAGAGCTATATAGTACTTATCTATCCAGTGAGGCAAACCCTTATCTTTGTTTGGCTTGGCAGTAAAAAGGCTGAAAAGTGTAATGGAAAGAAGCCTTCGCAATAAAATCCACCAGCAAATATTTCTAATGTAGCTTCAAAGAAGAAAGACACATTCTTCATACCACTCTTTTAGCACTGAAGGGGTAGTGTTCTATTAAGCCAAGTAATAGGACCACTTATTAACTTTAACTCATAACTGATAAACGGTGAATTTGTAATACTATTGCTCAACAATCAACACACCAGTCCTAGGGCAGGAGGATGAGAGTCCAAGTAGGGACTGTGTGCATAGGCTTCTATTTCAATCACTACTTCTGGTAAACTTTTGAAGACGACCCTAGACCTCCTGTGTCTCAGCTTTTTCTCACTCTTGCTTTCCTCAAAAAGCAGGAGAGAAAGAGGACCAGCACATGCCAAGTCCTGCGTCTCCAAAGGGTATAGAGCCTTTCTAGACATAAGCTAGGGCTCGTGAAACCAAAGCACGTATCTCTTTTACAATGTTCATTATTCCTTAGCATTGGTCTGTTGCCAACTTCTGATCTGCCCCTTCATGAAGAAAAGGACCTAAATGTGAGAATGAGGATAGGGGGAGTCTTTGGAGATGAAAAGAGCAATTTAGCAAGCCCTTTATTCTAAGCACGATAATTCATGAGCCTGAAATCTCACCCTACACGGGATCTTACAATAGGACAAAGGGAAAGAAGGTTTTCTGTCAACAAACCCCTAGAATCTCTTACTGCAGTATTGGAAGGGGAGGCTATAAATAAGAGGAAAACAACAACAATTGGGAAAGTCAAGAATCAAGCAAAAAATTAATTAGGTCACCTGGAAAAAAACCACCACCTCCTTCCTTTGAGTCCAACATCATATTAATGAATCCTTTTAAGAGGCCTGGGAAGAGTAGTTATACAGAGCATTAACATTCTACATTGGTTCAGTTTGGTCACAACAACAACAACAGATTGGTATGGCATGCAGTGAAACAGATGAAGGGTTACCTAGTTCCAGGCACAAAAGAAAACCACCAGGACTCTCAACTTCTCCATTCAGCTTTCAAACATATGTGTTACAGATCTAGAGGAGCATGAATAAGCAAATTTGCATTCTTTCCAAAACTACAGAGTTGAATAGCTTATTTCTTTCAAGTCGAAAGTATAGGTGAGGCTAATGCAACAAAAAGTGGTTATAATGGCAGGCATTCAAAGAGTACATGGATCCTATGTATTACAACATAAACAAATGGGCTCAAACAACAGAACTTAGGTAGAACAAAAACTGTTGCTTTGTAGCAAGGTACACGTGATAGAAAGGAGACTGGTAATTTCCCCTCCCAAGCAAATCTTAAGAGGTATAAAATGAACTTTGAAGAAAAGCATAAGGCATAGAAGAAAAAATATTGACAAATGCCTACTATGTGCCAGGAACTGTTTCCAGGATCTTTTAATCTCAAGATTAAAGACTATTGATGTGAATTTGTCTGTAAGAATAATGAGGACCTCACTGCTGATGCCTGACCCTCGCCAACAGAACAAGCAAGGTGATGGCACCAAGGCTCCCCCTGACTAGGAAACTCTGGTGATGCAGTTGGAAGTGGGCCACCGAGGTTTGCAAGCATGTCACCCAAGCACTCTAGAGACTGGGGATAGTAGCTCTGGTCAGCAAAAAAGGTAGATACGCCACAGCATCGACTCTGGATGGATCTGGTGATGTTAGAAAATAAGCACCTGCATAGAGTGGGAGAGGATGTCTCCCATCCTTCTCTGCAATGGATTTTTTAGCTGAAAGCCGAAAACTCCGTAACAAACCAGCAGGTGATTTTGGTGGTACCTTAAGCTCTCAGGGAGCTTTCATTTGAGACACTGTCATAAAAGCAGTTGGAAAACCTTCAGAAACCTATATTTAGATATCTATTATTCATCCAGAGTCCAGCCAGAACATTTACCTGAAAGATATACTTTCAAAATCAGACGCACTGCATATCCAAAACAACTCATGTTAGCAGACACAAAGCCTTAACATGTGCCTTTATTATGCATTGACAAAGTTTCTATGAAAGTCAGAATCCAGCTGACCCAAAAGGTAAGGCAAAAACAAGCAATTTTAAAATAATGACCTTTTGCTCTTATAAATACCCTCAGCAATGAGTTCCTACACACATTTAATCATAAACTCCAGCAAGAAATGGCACATGATATCACATGTCCAGGGACCTTAATGTATTGCATTGAACCTTAATATATGACCAAATATCAAGGCACAAAGCAAGTTCTATGAGAGCCTGAGCACTTCCTGATTCATATGTTAGAATTCTACTAGAATTCTACTGCTTCATTCTGGTAGAAATATTTCTTGAATACCTAAAATATTCTTAACTGTGAGGCACCAACACATTTTCATATTATTTTAAAATTGAGTCAACATTCTGTTTCCCTTAACCTTCTTTTGGAAATTCAGACAAATTGATATATCAGAAATTCATGTGTGCCCTTCCCCAGGGAATTTTCAAATAAAAATAGCAAAACAACAAAAAACAAACCCTAAGCCCCACCTTTTAAAAAATTTATTAAATTGTTGCCATTCTCAAAGTTTTTTTTTTTTCCTCCATGAAATAGTAGCAATTTAAATGTTCTCAAGTCCTCACGCTTGACTTATCTGGGGATGCTTCATATTAACAAAGTAATTTTTATTGCATAACCATTACTTTCTCAGACAATATTCGGTTTTGCACAGTTTACTTTTCATTCTCACTTGATACCAATACTCTAGTTCAAGACAAATCCTCATCTGGTACCTTATAATTCTGAGTTTTACAAACTGAAGGGAATATTGATTACTCACCATATCCAGGAATGCCTTCTAAAGGGAAAATTATTCACGTGCATCATGTTCGCAGATCTTCTGTCATTAATATTTTTCTTGTCTCCTATGTTACATGTAGTGATTTTTACAGATGAATTCCAACTCTATTGTTTGAGCAGCTATCGTGGGCAATTATTGCAACAAGTATTGAATTCCAAAAGAAAACACAAAATTTCCCCCCACCAATAAAAACAAATTCCAGTTACAAAAGGCCTTCCAGGATTTGAAAAAAGAAACATCACAGAGCACTGCAGGTATGGGTCCATCCATTTAGGTTCCACTAGTTAGTCAACACACTAAAATAACCAGTTCAACTACTAATCCTAAATGGTGGCAAATATTGTCCTGGTAAAATCTAACCGCCTTGAGTGTAAATTAATGCATCCTTAAGGAAGGACTCTGGAATGTGAGAAGAAAGGCGTCAAAAGACAGTTTCTTGATATCCTTGTTAAAGAAGTGTTAGAAGGGAAATGGAAAACTTCAGGTTGCTTTGCCATGCTGTCCTTTAGAAATGAATATTGCTTTTTCTTCTTTCTTAGGCACATATTCATGTGTGGTCACTTTAACGCAGTGCTACCTTCTGAGACGTGTCGGACAAAGGCCTGGGCAGAGGGGCTACAAACCATGTATCACCAAAGCCAACTTCTTTCCCAGATTTCAGAATCGCTGGTTCAACTGCAAAAGTAGGAAGGCAACGAGTAATTTCTGCTTTGCAGGACAAGATTACCATTAACTACCATCATGACTTCAGAAGGTGCTGTCACGATGAAATTCCTTTCTGTTGCCTAACCCCATAATAAGGCTGCCTGTTCTCTTTAAGTAAAATGACTAAGCTATTGATCTTTTCACTGCAGAATCCCCTTTAATTTGTTATTATCAAAACCATGTGGGAGCGTTTCATATTTTGCCTTGGAAAGAAAATGAATTTCACAGCTGCAAGTCAGACGTTGTCTAAGAATTTCTTCCCCCGATGTCTTTCTTTTCTCTTTTTTTTTCCCTCTCTCTCTCAATCTCTTTTTTCACCCCAAATTCAGTTTTCCAATAGGTGTCATTTATTCTGATGCTCTGACATCTTCTGAAAGATTCTCATACCCAAGCTATACAGACCTTGCATGCTTTTAAAACACAATGGCAACAGGCTCCTGCTGGAGTCCCCCAGCGCCGAATTTCTAGCAGAACCTTTGGAATCCTCGCAGCCGCCTTGTCTGCCCTGGGCTGTGCCGCCCCAGCTCTGATCAGCTCAGGACACTTGCAGGCTCCGTGGTACTGTACATTAACTCTGCAGCAGCCTGGCTCGGCTGCAGAGACTGCTGTCTGACAGGGGATGTGCTGGCGTCAAGGGGGCCCTCTAGGTGGGTTCCCAGACATTGCAGAGCCACACACTCCTTGCTAGCCTCCAAGGAAGAGCAAGCAAAAGGGGTTAAAGGAATAGCTCGCTCTGGAAGAGCAGATTTCTTTCAGTAAGTAATTACCAGGAAAGAAAAGCTAAACAAGGAGAAGCCTGTAAAACACCTCGCAGGGAAATTACGCCTTGAACAAATACGGAGGGAGGATTTTTTGTTTGCTTGTTTTCCTTTTTACCCAATGAAAAAAAAAGGGAATAAAATAAGTCCAGAGATAATTTGCAAATGATAGAGTTTGGTGGATTTGACTCCTTAAAAAAAGAATACTGGGGTGGGGAAGCCTTGCTTACTTGATGATTTGTAACCATGTAGCTGCAGATGACCACATGGTGATTTTTGGACAGGAAATCCTATGGAAGCCAGTTCTGCAGAAGTCAGATATACTTCAATTGCAATTGCGCATGCCATAAAAGTGCTCATTTGATTAGGGGGTGTGTAGATATGAGGAATGCTGAGATAAAACGTTGCAATCCCTATCATTGATGTTTTGCATTTCCTCATGCTTGCTCCTTTGTTGCAAAAATTCTGTTCAATAATCCCCCAAAAGCACCCCATCACTGTTGATGCCATTTTGGAGCAAGAATAAAATAGTAAACTCTTGTAATAGTAGGTTGGCACTTAAATGGTATTTGTTTGAAATCAGTGGGAGAATGGACTTTGCAGTAGAAGTATACTCAACATTAATGTACCACTTTTAACTTAGGTGTTTAAAAAGCCTGTTATGCAATTGCTTAATATTAAATGGAATACTGGCAACACTTAATATAACATGCTATTATCTTCACTTAGGATTTCCCCAGTGAGGTCCTGTCATTGCAGAAAATATTACCCAAGATTGGGTGGAGGGCATGTCCCATAAATTCAAAACCTAGTATAAAGAAAACTAATCTTAAAAACCACCATAATTGGGGGAATTTTCATTTTGATCGAAAGATGATCCTAATAGGAGTATTCCTAGGAGGAAGAAGAACTGGGTGATTCCTTAAAAGCAATTTGGACTTGGAGGTTCAGAATGATGCCACTGCACCATAAAAGAATCTTGAGAATATTTGTTGAGATTTCCTGTAGCCTAGGCAGTGTCCTCATGACCTCTTTTGGCTAAAGGGACTACATCTCTTCCATAAGGTCATTTGTAATCTGGCCCAGAAAACTTCAGCCTACATTGTTTTTAACAAGCTTTGAATGTTTTGAATGAAGTAATTAAAATTTTGATGTTATATTAGATATTTAAATATTATTATTTAAGAGCTAGGAACTTTTATAATGCCCCAGGTCCCATTCTAAGAGAGTTACAGTATTACCCCATTTAATCCACACAACAACACTATGAGTTAAGGACTGTTACTAGCCCTGTTCTCCAGACGAGGCTATTGAGGCACTCAGATATTAAGTAGCCTGTCTGAGGTTAAATATCTAGTGATTCACTATCTGAATCAAGGAAGTCTGGCTCCAGAGCCTGTACACATTACCACAATATTCTAGCACCTCTATAATCATAATGCCACCTTGTTATACTTTCATACTTTCTAAAATATTATTGTTATATGTATTATTTTAGCATCACAGAATTCTGCTGAGGAGATTAAGAAATTTATTATGCCCATTTTAGAGAGGCCAAAAAGGTTGTATTTGTTCATTATCAGGCATCCTGTGAGCCGTAGACCTGGAAGAGAATTCAAATTATTTGACTCTGGTTAGTGATCTTTGATAATGATGATTATAATGATGGGTTTTAATTATTTTAAAACTAACATTTAGTCCTTATACTATACAAGATAGTAGGTCTCCATGGAAAGTAGCAAATGCAAAGATTTTTTAAAAAGATGTAAAAATATATTTTCCTTTGTAATGAACATGATTTATCTGACATTATTTTCTTAGTCCATTCTATTCTACTCTGTTCATATGTCAAAGTGTCACCTATGGGTGATAGGATAGTAAGAATATATCTGAGTCTTTCTCTACTACCACACAGTCCAACACCCAATACTTGTTAGCTACATTTCCAATTGTGGGCAATGATATAAGCAAAGCACTTTATAAATAAAATATAAATGATTTGGTCATTAAACTACTATATATACTTAAACTAAGGGGATATTTTAGCTGAATATTTTTAAAGTGAATTTCCCTTGGATTTTCATTTTTATTTTTATACATGCAACTGTCTAGAATACAGTCTAACAAATTAGAACAAAAGGAAACACAACTGAGAAACTATGATAAATAACAGAAAAGCCAAATTTCTGCTTGAAAGATAGCAAAGAAAAAAAGTAATTTATTTCACAGTTTAGAGAATCAAGACTACATATTATTAAACAATCCAAAATTGAATATTTTTGCAGACTCAAGGCAACAAATGCAAAAGAATAGACTTGCTTAGAAAATAGAAATAACTCATTCCCAGCATTTTATTCCATTTATATTAGAAAGAGGGTCTTAAGAGTTATGTCCACTAATTTATACGCTGATACTTTAAAAATTTAATACTTCCTAAATGTATGGCCTTCAAGAAATAACAGTTAGGCAGAACTAATAGGTTTGTAATTTAAAAACAAGTTGTCAAAAATGAAAAAATGTTGTTGAGCTAGGGTAATGCTAATCTATTTTGTTACACTAAAAGATAATCATCCTTTCATGAAACTTTAAGAAATACTAGGAAGCCAGTTTGGGTTGCTCATGCCTGTAGTCCTAACTACTTGCAAGGATGAGGCAGGAGGATAACTTGAGCCCAGTTCAAGACCAGGCTGGGAAACACAGACTCTGTCTCTAAAAAATTAAAAAGAAATATCAGGAGTAATCATAAAAGATTATCTTTACGGCTAATCTCAGCCCCATTAATTTTATCAATACAGGAGTACGAATTATTAGCAGGGTACCATACATTGGCATAACCTCAGTGAAGTCCCTAGAGCTATGGTGTAATCTCAGCTCTACTAGAACAAAGACTGGTTTCTTGTTTTGTTTTGTGGTTTTTAAAAATTTTAATCCCACAGCAAGCACAAGAGTCAGTGAATTTATATTAACTACCCTTATATGAGGCTGATTTAAGAAAAAACTCAATTAATCGATAAACTACAAACTCAGAGTAAACCAAAATACTGTAATTCAACAGTTTCATTGAAAGATTGCTTAATGCATCCAGAATCAGAGCCAGAAGTATTAAACTAGTCAGTGTCCCATGTCCTTTTCCAATAAAGCCCTTTCCTCTCATGGTTATAGGGTTATGCTCATAAGAGTGAAGGTTTTCAAACTAAGTTCCTGGGAACCCTATGGTTTTTCAAAGTTGCATCAGGTCAGCTCAGGGGCAAGGTACTTTGTGTTGGGTCTAGGAAGCCAGGTACTTTGTGCTGTTTTAACAAGAGTTCTTCTGCTTTAACTAGTTTTATCTCAAAGTTTGATTATATATACAAAGAAAGTCTGGCTCTTTAAAAAAATTTACAAAAACATAATGTATAAATACAGAATAGTTTCTACGCAAATTCTTATCTTTGTATTATCAGTTTCAATATTTCGTACTCTTAAAATGCCTTCAACTTACAAACTTCCTTCACAATGAGCATAATAGAATGATTAAGTTAAACCTTTATGCTAGTATAAGCATAGCATAATAAAGTCACACCCTAGTTTCTGAGGTTGGGTGTTTCCTAAACTCTTTAGTCACTTGTACTTATCAGAGGGTGTGATGAGTTACTTCATTGATTTTCCCTGAGTTTCATTTTCAGAAAGGAACTTCAATGCCAAATGTTAAGGTATATTGTTTTGTCACCATAGCATTTTGGTATAATCAATAGCTAATGTCAATGTTTGCCTCCTAAATAACTTTGATGAAATAAAATTGAAACTCCTATATATTTAGACATCAAACAACAAAGACCTAAAAGATGACTTATTTATCTTATATGAATACCAACAATCAGTTGAGATATGTTTGGAAAGTCCCCATTCTTTCAAGAGACTGGATTACTTTTGTGCCTCAGATGTCAAAAACAAAACACTTGGTCACTCTATTCTACATATTGTGTTCATATAAATATATTTACACATACAAAAACATCTATGTACTTTTCTTAGCATATTCTATATACTATTTATAATAGTATAAATATGTTATACACTAGGATATAGAAGCTACAGTCACCTGGATATCTTGCAGGATGTGACTTCTTGCCTCAAGCTCCCCCCATAAATATATATTTTTTACCAATAAAAAATAAAATTTACATGTGCTTTTCACATGTATGTATGTATGTGTAATTACATATTTTTTTTCTTTTTATTGCATATATCATCAATAAAGAGGTGAGAGTGCCATTAGAATGAGACCGGAAGTGACTGTGCCCTCAACCCCACCTCCCAGCAAGAAAAGAACATTCAAGACCAGATTCTCTATCCCACTTTTACAGAAAGCCAATCCCCCAGGAACAGAACAGTGTCTTCTTCTCTATATTTATGACACCAAAAACATTGTTGGTACTCAGTCAATGTTAACTAATAACCATGTTGATAGTCATGACTTTCCACTTCTGGCAAGTTCTAGCAAAGTCTGAAGGCATGCTGTTCTGCACATTTATAACTGAAATAAGAGAAGCCTTTCATGAAGCCGCGGTTTCAATTGCTGAGAGTCAGGGAACTGCATCATGTTTCAGCAAGTTGCTAGTAGCTACTTCGTTCAATTTCTACATATTCTCATAACCCAGGGTACAATCGCCAATTGGAAAAGAAAAGATAAATTCATTAAACACCTAGTTTCATCACCTAAAACCAACAAAAATACTTTGTGGGACTTTTCATGATTCAATTAGTATAACAAACCATTTTGGATCATATTCCTCAAGCTTAAATCTTCTAATCTTAAATGATAAATACTTTTACAGAAAAAAATTCATAATATGAAATATATTTCATAATTGGAATATTTAGAATGCTTGCTAAATTTCACTTTTAATATTTTTTTGTAAGTAGAAGACTTAGGATGCCTAATACTAAAATACAAAGAAGGCACTTAATATTTATACTTAAAAATCAAATGTGGAAAAATGTTCACAGCAAGTTTAAAGACAAAAAAGTCAAACATGTATACTGTCTTGGAGTCCTAAGATGTGAACCCTTATTTTCAGGTTCTGCCTTTTACTTTTTGTGTAATTTTGACCAACTCATTCAACCTCTTTGAGACACAATTTCCTTATCTATAGTATGGAAGTAATACAAACTCTTAGATTATTATAATTTTAATAATTTTAACTTATAATTTTAAATATTTTAATTATAGAAAAATACTTTTTAATAAGACGAGTTCTTTAAAAGTTGTTTGCATACACTTTTAAAATTTGCTTAGTAAAATATAATAAAATACCAATCATTTGTTTTGCAATTCACTTGAATCAAAATGGAAAAAAAATAAAAAATACAAATAATGTAATGTCAAAACTACTTCTGAAATGGAATTGCATTTCATTTATATCTTAAGCTTTTCTAAAGGCTTTGTATCATATTTGTTTAGAAAATTCAAAGGAGCAAAAATATTTCTCATGTAATAAAGCCCAACTTCAAAACCTACTCATATTATCAGCTGGGTATGGTGACTCACACCTGTAATCCCAACACTTTGGGAGGCCAAGGCAGGAGGATTGGAGGATTGCTTGAGGCCAGGAGTTCCAGACCAGTCTGTGCAACATAGCAAGACCGTATCTCTAGAAAAAAATTGAAAAATTAACCAGGTGTGGTAGCACACACCTGTAGTCCTAGCTACTCAGGAGGCCAAAGTGGGAGGACTGCTTGAACCCAAGAGGTCAAGGATGCAGTAAGCCAAGACCACACCACTGCACTCCAGCCTGGGCAACAAGCAAGATCCCATAAAAAAAACACTTATACACAAACACACACACACACATACTCCCTTTCTCTTTCTCTCTCTTTCCCTCTCTCATATTATGGAATATTATAGATTCCTACAAACGACTTGGGAAAATATTTGAAATAATGCTAGTTAAAAATAAAAACTCTCTGACTTGCAGAATAATATCTTGAGTATAAATTTATCAATTTAAATATATGTCTGTGCTAATATACAAATTTATATCAATGCAGAGGTAAAGAACTGGAAGGATACACACCAAACTATTGACAAACTGATTACCCTTGAGATAAAGTAGTACAAGTGGAAGCATTCAAAAAGGAAGCATTAAAAAAGGATTTCCACCTTTTATTTTACATATTTCTAAATAGATTAATCTTTTAAATGTGAATATGTTCATGTGTTATTTGCATAATGCAAACAGCAATGAAGAAAAATATATATTTAGTATTTATTATGGAAGAATAGTCATTCATAGTTAACATCTAAAGACTGGAATATCAAACCCAAGTTTCTAACATTTGGCAGATAGACACTTGAAAAATCTAACCTCTAAACTCAAAGCTGGATAGTTAAATTCAAATATATATTCAAGGATTCAGATAGTCTACTAATATTATTAGCTAAAGCAATACCAAGTCTAAAAAATATACACGAATAGCTGATTTATTTTTGTTTTCCATGTCCAGATGAACACTGTAGCTGGTGCTGGAAGCAGTATTCATTCAGAGCTGGATCCTATCAATGTTAAACCTATGTCTACTTCCTAGATGAAACATCTGATCAAATATCCTGATCTTATCATATGTTTATTTCACTCCAGTTCAAATGTGTGGGTATCTGCAAAACTAGATTTTAGCCTGACCTCCAGTTTCCTTTAAACAAGATAATAGTTGCTGGACCAACCATACCAAGAATGGTTTAGGCCAAGAATGAAGTCATTTTGAGCAACACAAAGAGAAATGTTGGCCAGGCACAGGGGCTTACGTCTGTAATCTCAGCATTTTGGGAGGCCGAGGTGGGTGGATCACCTGAGGTCAGGAGTTCAAGACCAGCCTGACCAACATGATCAAAACTGGTTTCTGCTAAAAATACAAAATTAGCTGGGTGTGGTGGTGCATGCCTGTAATTCCAGCTATTTGGGAGGCTGAGACAGGAGTCTTGCTTGGAGAGAACCCAAGAGGCAGAGGTTGGAGTGAACCAAGATCGTAGCATTCCACTCCAGCCTGAGCAACAAGAGTGAAATTCTGTCTCAAAAAAAAAAAAAAAAAAAAAGTAAGAAAGTTGTAAGAGTGCATAGCTATAGCTGTTCTTTCATTTATCCTGATTAGATGTATCCAAAATAGATTTTCTTTCACTGGTGATTTAATTGATTGTTACCGATTGATAATTTAATTAAACCTTTGATGACAGTTCTGTCGCCCACCCTCCCAGTAAAAAAGTAACATAATCCAGTTTTCAGTTCCTCACATAAGGAGGTTGGAAGTTGCCAATCTGTACTAACAACAAAAAAGTTGAACAAACTGAAAAATCAACTCTTCTTAGATCCATAAGAGAAGTGAGGTCACACGGCAAACTTCTGCCCAAACCACCGGTGGAGACAGACAGTAGGATATGGAGAATCACAACACACTGGAGCAGAAACCTCCAAGAGAACCAGTGCTGGGGTAGAAAAACCTGAACTATAATTGACGAATCATTAGAGGCTGGGTGCAGGCAAGTCTGAAAGTTGAAAAACTCCAGAGGAACCCAACAATAGGGAGGTCCCCGCAATTCTGTGTGTTTTATCTCCAGGAGTGCTACCAAGTTCTCACAGTAAATATTGGAGAAAAGATTCTCTCATGCTTCCAGCAAGAGAGGGAAAAAGTAAACATTTTTAAATCTGCTGAAGCTTGGTTCTTCCTGAGGAGAAACTGGTTAATCAGAGCCTAACCTGCTGGGGATTTTTGTTCCATTTTGTTTTGTTATATCAGAGCCTCACTGACCTGGGGAAAGAAAAATGCCCAACTCCAGCCCACTCTAGCCTACCATGTGGGAGAAAGGAAATACTCAATTCCAGCCCACTTGAGCCATTCTCTCCCACCTATGGTATAAGAAAAAAAAAAAAAAAAAAAAACCTGAAGAACACTTAGGAGATTCACAATCCAGAGGCCCAGGCTCACCAAAAGACTGAAACTTAATATAGGATGATAGAAAGCTTCCCTTCCACTGCCCACCTTACCACCACCCACATAACTTTTTTTTTTTTTTTTTTTTTTTTTTTTTTGAGGCAGAGTTTTGTTCTTACTGCAACCTCCGCCTCCCGGGTTCAAGCAATTCTTCTGCCTCAGCTACCCCAGTAGCTAGGATTACAGGTGTGTGTCACCAAGCCCGGCTAATTTTTGTGTTTTTAGTAGAGATGAGGTTTCACCACATTGGCCACGCTGGTCTCAAACTCCTGACCTCAGGTGATCCGCCTGCCTCCACCTCTCAAAGTCCTGGGATTACAGGCATGAGCCACCACGCCTGGCCCACCCACATAACTTAAGGCCTATTTACAGGAGTTCCTTTTATCCAGTACATGCCCAGCTACGAAGAAAAAATTGCAATGCATAGGTAAAGGCAAAGAACACAGTTTAAAGAGACAGAAGAGGTATCAGGACCAGACATTCCAGAGATGTTGGAATTATCCATATGATACAAAAATGGCAGGTATACGTTAATATAAATTTGTGCAAACCCATAGAATGTGCAACACTAACAGTAAATTCTAATGTAAACTATATGCTTTAGTGAATGATGTATCAATGTAGGTTCAGTTGTAAAAAATGCACTTTAGTGGGGGGATATTGTTAATGGGGTGTCTATGCATGTGTGGAGGTTGGAGTAAATGGAATATCTCTGGACCTTTCTGTGAATTTTGCTGTGAACCTAAAATTGCTTTAAAAAATGAAGTTTTTGCAAAGTTACATGACAAGCATTAATATTTTATACCCAGAATATGCAAAATTTTTATACAATTTCAAATTTATGGATGCTAAAATTGCTATTAGTAATGTCAATGGATTCCATTTCCTTTACAACTGCTTGAAGCAAAGACGTAATTTTCTCAAGAACGTTTAACAGACATTTTGACAATCTATTTATAAAATCTGTAACTTATCACATAGTTTCCTTTTAAATAGATGCAATATCATTTAAAGTTTCATTTTTAAGAGGAAACATTATTTCATTTAGGAAACCATGCAAGTTCAACATGGGAAATACAAAAATAAAATAAACACACAAGAAAGAATCAAGTCATCCATAATTCCACTCCCAAAAGACAAGTCAGTATATTTCCTTCCAGTCTTTCTCCCCTTCAGGAATAGTGGATTTACCACCAATTTTTATGTTGTTGTAAGAATATTTAACTGACCTCTGAATTTGGTAAAAAGTACTGCCTGAGAAAGAACTCTTTTATTTGCCAAATGGCACATGGTAAAGAAATTACCATGAAAATACTCAAACCTCTCCACTCTCACAGGTTTACTGGGGAAGGCAGTTCAGTCAGATGGGGCTTACAAAAGTTATTATTCTCTTTAAAACCCTTGTGATGAACTTTTACCAGTAGATAGTCTCAAGAGGGTATTCCTCTGGATGTTTCTATTCTTAACTCTTTAGTTTTGATCCACCTTTGGGTCTGCTGGTATATTTCTTTTAAAAAATCTTAAGTAGTATATTGTTGCATATACTACTATAGTAGTAGGACATAGTAGATGTATTGTATGGTCCAGGTAAAACTAAGAAATTATTTTTACCTACTTTTAGAATGGAATACGATGTGTGGTCTACCATATATATTGTCAATCTAATTTAATGCTTCTTTAATATTCTGCCAGTACTGGTTTTTAGTACTTTTTAAAAATTATATATATATATATTTTTTGCAGTGTTTTCAGTCGCTTTATTAGGAAGCTGGAAGAGGCTGCATCAGAGGCTGCAGGTAAAATGCCATTTAAAATCCAAAGGCCCCATCAACCACTTCTAACATGTGCACATATATAGTTACACATCATTGACAGTTAACAGAGTTAGGTATAAAAGCAAATATGACTATGTTATTTACAAATACATATATTTGTGTATATCTAACATAATACACAGACACACAAATGAAACATTAAAAATTAAAATATTTCATTTAGCAAACTATGCAAGTTCAACATGGGAAATACAAAAAAAAAAAGAAGAAACACACAAAGAAGACATATATATATATGTATATTTTTTTTTATTTCAGCATCTTGTATTTACTATGTAGAGACATTGACACTCCATTTTTGAGTTATTTTTGAAATAGATGACTAAGGATTATCATTAGCATGTAGTGGGGTATATAAGGGTAGTGGGGTTTTCTGGTCTGTTTTGTCCTTGGTATATCCTCTAATGCCTAGAATAGTATCTGGTACATAATAAGGACTCAGTTGAGTCCTTATTATCTTGACATTGACTTTTTTAGTATTTTATTATCATAAATATTTAATAAATCAGTCTCTATACTGAACATGATTACTTATGTCTGCCTAGAGTTCCTTCTAAAGACCTTGCCTTTTCCGCACTTCACCATTATAAAATGTGATGGGAATAAGCATGACAACTTGACTCACTGGCATCTGCTTCATTTACTGGGCAGCATTGCTCTTTGGAATATGAAAGATCCTAAGTGAAATTGAGACACTAGTCAGTTCAAGGTGGGGTTGAACCAAAATGTCCTGTAGACTCAGGGGCTGAAGTTACCATTTTGGGTTCAGTGCAAACTGATAACTAAAGAGAGAGTGGCAATTACAGAGAGAAGGCAGGAAACAGCAGAAACACAGAGACAAATGAAATCGGTGATTATATGGCCCCAAAGAGAGTAGCTGCCTTAATTTCAGTTTTCCTAATCCAATAGACCCTGCCACACTTGTTTCTGTGAATTTCTGTATCTTCATAGTAACTATGTTCCCTCCTTCCTACAGGAGCTAGTCTGAGTCAGTTTCCTTTTTTTGCAATCAAAATTGTGATGAGTCATCATATAAGAAACCTTATGTTGCTATTCATAAATTATTTCCTTCCCTCCTGAAATAAAGTCATCTAAAATTAATGCTATATTGTAATATTGAATAGCCACAAAGAATGAACTTGACATTGAATTAATGGTTACATGGGGGCTTAAATTAAAATGCACAGAGTGGCGTTAACAATGTATCTACATCTACATCCACATCTAGATGTTCTGGAGACTGTTCTTTTTCTCTGACTGACATCTATTACACTTCCATTCAAAATATTAGCTTTTCATTTTCTCAAATCCCTTTTCACAGTTTTCTTCATTAAAATTCAGTTTGTTTCAGACAAGGAGAGGTGAGAGAGACAGAGAAAGAGAGAGAGAGAGAAAGAGAGAGATTATGGAAAAAGAGAAATACTGTGATATTTTTAGATTTATAGAGAGAATAATTTAGTACTCAAAAGGCAGAATTCCTTTTTAGGGAAAAAAAGGATATTCAGATAAATTTTTTCAATCAATCATTTAAAAGCTTAAAAATATAAAACTCTATTTAAACTAGAACCCAATAATTTAGAATGATTAATAGTTTCAAAGTCATATAGTATAATTAAGTAGAATAATCTTTGTATTTAAGTATTGAATAAATTCAAGGCTAGTTATTAAATACTAGTTTCCCATTGCAGACAGATGCCCTCTCATTCACCTAGCATTTTACATACTCTTCCTTGCTGTTTTTAACATTCTCACTTGAGGGTGAATCTATAATGCTGAGCACTTGAAACTTTTAACTCACCTGCCTCTCTCTATAATTGGCATATTCCATTCCTAAAAAAAAAGCGCAATAGACTATATAAATCACTTAATAGACTCAAAAAAGCAAAACATAAACAATACATGTCCCAAACTGATGAGACACAAAACTATTACTGTGAAACTGAATTGCCTAGCTCTTCTCTCTGGGAAGCACATTTGAAATGTGGGAAATAATTCAATGGGGAATATAATGTGATTTTATCTTTTTAGTTTTTAGTTCTAAGATTTGTAAAATACATAAAGACACAAAAGAGCTTTAAATTTTTCCACAAAATACAGTAGCAAACCTGATCAAATAGTAAATTCATTTTTAAGACTTCTCTTTTCTCACTGACCCTCCCTTTCCCTTTAGATTAGCAATCAAATAGGGACTAGAGCAAAAATAAAAAGCAGGAAGTGGGCAACACTGGACCTAGTTTTTGATGTCAGAATCCTCAGCAAGTTTTATTGATTTTTGAAATCCCCAACTCATTTTCAAAATGAAAGTGCAACAGGAAGCAGGACAAAGTTCATGAAAATATAAATGCACCTTTCTCCCTGTCTTCTATAACTACTCACTGATAAGAGGCACAGTCCATTTGAGATGAGGCTGCTGCCACTGTGTGTGTGGGAGGGTTGAATATTTTTTGTTCTGGGAGGAGCAACTGTGATAGCCCCAAATCCCTGACTGCCTGTCTTCATAGACTGCAGGTATAGTGTGCAGGTGATAGTGCTAAACTCCCAGCCCAAGGGAGTCCAAAGGAGGAAGCTATGAAGAAAAAGGAAAGTGAAACAGTGGACTGGGACAGAAGGACATTACTATTAATACTAATTTTCAGCCAGTACAGTGGCTCAAACATGTAATACCAGTGCTTTGCGAGGCTGAGGCAAGAGGATACTTTGAGCCCAGGAGTTCAAGGCTGCAGTGGGTGACAAAATAAGACCCTGTCTCTAACAACATAAAAAATAAAAATACTAACTTTCCCATTCCCCTCAGTGACCTGCTGTTTTCCACACCTTGAATGCACCTCTCTTTTGGGATCCATTTGCTGGAACATAGATGTTTTGAAGATCGGAAGCATATTTGCTGGGAGGCATAAATAATTTTCCCCTCAAATATTAGACTAAGAAAGGGGAAGCATGCAAGAAAGATACAAATATGATATGGTATTGTCAGGGTAGTTAAAAATATTTGTAAATGTATATCAGTATCGTAACATACTTGTTGAAAATGAAAATGAGGACATGTAGTAGATGTAAAACGTTTTTCTTTTTTTTTTTTTTTTTTTTTTTTTTTGAGCTCTTGTTGCCCAGGTTGGAGTGCAATGGAGCAATCTTGGCTCACTGCAACCTCTGCCTCCCGGGTTTGAGTGACTTTCCTGCCTTAGCCTCCCAAATAGCTAAGATTACAGGCACTACCACCACACCCAGCTATTTTTATTTATTTTTTATTTTTTATTTTTAGTAGAGATGGGGTTTCACCATGTTGGCCAGGCTGGTCTTGAACTCCTGACCTCAGGTGATCCGCCCACCTTGGCCTCCCAAAATGTAAAACACATTTTATTTACTTTTGCACTGTCCCTTTAAGCTTTATTTATAGAGAACATCTTATGACTTTTCTGGGTACTGTTAGGCAATAGAGAGCTTTGCATTCATGCTAAACCATCACCTCAGACTCCGTCCAGAAATTAGAATGTCAATTTCAAATTGTAACCCAAAACTCTAAACTTGATTGAACTTACATCTTCTCCTCTCTCCCAGCTGGGCCCACAGCAGAGTCTCTGCATGTAGTGGAGTAAGTGGGTGGTATTGAGACTGGGTTGTTCTTCCCCTTCCTTGGCTATCCAGACTGGCTAGCTGTTGGTATTGACTACTCTGGGATTGGAAGGCACAGAAAGAGGCGAGGAAAGGAAGAAAAGAGTTTTGTTTTGTTTTCTTGAATTAGTGCCATCATAAGATGGCATCACATGTTGGAGACCTGGCAGATGTTGAAAGCTGCCTCTTTGTCTCATGGTTACTTTTGTGGGTTTATCATTGGTATCCCTGCTGGGTCTGCTGGCTGCAGTTCCTTTAACTCAAGCAAGAGCCCTGTTTTCCAAGTGCTGCTGATTAATCAGCCCCCACCAAGGCCTTGGTTTTCTAGTGGTTCCATCCCTACAAACTCTAGCTCTTGGAGTCAAACTGCCTTTCCCAGATGGTTCTCTTGGGAAGGACATCAAATGGCTGAAGGCCAGGTCTCTCTTTGAGCTTGATGTGAATTAGATAACTGCAGCCCACTTTAAGAAAGGGTAGGGTTGGACTCACAGCACTACTCAATTCTCTCTCTCTTAAAAAAAATATCTTCACAAGTTCTTGCTCAGGCACGAAAGGGTGCATTTTCTGCCTTTGGTCCTGGTGTCTGGCTATGACTGTCCATCATGTGTAAATAAGGAGAATAAGTCTGAGCAAAATGACAAAGTGCTAAGATGGCAAAGGAGAACCTGGGTGATGTGTTTGAACCTCTTAATAACCAACGCTGGAATAGCCTACCTTGAAAGTTCATGTTATTAGACAGTATATTTTCCTCATTTGGTTTTGCTAAGCCATTAAGTTGGGGGCTCCAGACTTGCAACCAAAGGCATCTTAGGAAGTTTACCATAAATATTTATTATAACCCACACAAGGGGATGTCTCAGTAGGTAATCCAGTTAGACAGCAGAGGAAGCTTATGTTTCCTCACTTTTCTTCTTCTTTCCAAGTAGCTGGTGGGTGAGCTCATCTGCTACAAAACACACTTTAAAATAAGATATTTAAGTTAATTTTCAAATGGAAATTGCTATTATTGAAACAACAGTTGTGATAGCACCTGAGATAACAAATGTAAATAAAAACAAATAAAAGCTATGTTCAATTTGTGGACCCATCATTTCTCAGTAGGCTTGGATCTCTAGAGTTCATGGGGAGACCAAAGAGGTTTCTAATATTATAATGTATTGCCAATATCCAGGGCAACAATCACATTTCATCTTAGAAAATCAGAAGATGATGTATGTGCCAAAAACCTTTGGAAATTTAATTGTGCTTTATGCTGAATTCTGTTTGGAGGATCAAGCAAGGACCTATTTTACTGTTCCATCCTATGATGTGGGTGTGCTTATATTAAATCACTTTCAGAGAAACACTAGGTGACTAATTTGTGACAATGATATGTTTGCAAACTAACACATTCGTAAGAACAGCAGAATAATGAGCTAATTTGTAAAGTACCAGATGGAATTTACTGAAAGCTGGTGGCCTAAGCTACCATAATTGTCCTTTATAATCCAAGAAGTCATTTCTAGTAATCTTGCTACCCACAACATTGTTTTTGTATAAACAGGTCACAGTAGAACTAATCCTCTTCCTGTGAAGGCAGGCCTCTGTTATTTCAGTATGCTTGGAACTGGGGAGCTGCTGTAGTGTGTGGTTCTGCTCTTTATTTTTTTTTAACTCCTATGTCTGAATGGCACCCTATAATGAGGGATCATTAATCTTAACTCTTCTGTAGCCCATGTCATTGTCATTGTTTTCTTTTGATGTTGTTTCTTCCATAATTCACACACATTTAGGTGTATTCAAATTTATACTTGCACTTTCTTTTTCCTCTATGTTTGTATGTTCCAGCTCACTGAAATTGGCATCAAATCTTCAGCACTTTTGAGATTGCCCATTCCATTTTTCCTTCCTTTCTCCAAAATCAATCCAGTGATTACTTTAACCCTCTTATCATTTAGTCTCACTCCCTCTCCTTTAGTGCTCAACCAAAACTTGAGATTTATAAACCTGAACCCCAATTTCAGCTCTTTCTCCATTACATTTCCTCAGAGCCCCAAGTATAAACGAGCTAACTTGTACTGCTAGGATAGTAGAAATTTTTCTAAAAGAAGAACTAGTATCAATTTTTCTCAAACTCTTTCAAAAACTTGATGGGGGGCAATACTTCCAAACTCATTTTACGAATCTAGCATTTCCCTGATACCAAAGCCAGAGAAGGACACTACAAAAAAAGTAAACTATAGGCCAAAGTTTCTGATGAACATAAATGCAAAAATCCTCAACAAAGTACTAGCAAATTGAATTTAAAAACACAATAAAAAGACGATTCATCATGATCAAGTGGCATTCATCCTAGGGATACAAGGATGACTCAGCACACACAAATCAATACATGTAATATATCACATTAACAGAACAAAGGACAAAAACTATATGATCATTTCAACAGATGCAGAAAAAGCGCTTGACAAAATTGAACATCCTTTCATAATAAAAACCCCTCAATAAATTAGGGATAGAAGGAATGTACTTCAACAAGCAAAGGCGATATATGACAATCACATAGTTAACACCATACTTAACAAGGAAAAGTTGAAAGTTTTTCCTTTAAGATCCAGAGCAAGAAAAGATGGCTACTCTTGCCACTTCTGTTCATTATAATGGAAATTGCAGAATACAAAATCAACATACAAAAATCAGTAGTGTTAATATACTCTAGCAGTGAACTATCTGAAAAATAAATTTTTAAAATCCCATTTACAATAGCTACAAAGCTGTATAACATTAAAGATGACACAAATGAATGCAAAGATAGTTCATGTTCATAGATTGGAAGAATTAATATTAAAATATCCATATTTGAAGCAATCTACAAAACAATCTACAGATTCATTATAAGCCCTATCAAAATTCCAATACCATTCTTCACAGAAACAGAAAAAACAATCCTAAATTTCATACGGAACCACAAAAGACACCAAATATCCAAAGCAACTTTGAGCAAAAAGAACAATGCCAAAGGCATCACATTGCCTGACTTCAAAATACACAACAAAGTTGTAGTAACCAAAACAGTGTGGTACTTACATAAAAACAGATACATAGACCAATGAAACATAATAAAGAGCCAGAAATAAATCCCTACATCTACAGTGAACTTATTTTCAACAAAAGTGCCAAGAACATACATCGGGGAAAGCACAATCACTTCAATAAGGGAAAACTGTATATCCACATGCAGAAGAATAAATATAAACCTTTATCTCACACCATATAGAAAAATCAACCCATAGTGGATGAGACATAAATGTAAGAATAGGGGAAAAACTGGCATTGATCTAGGCAATGATTTTTTTAACATGACTCCAAAATCAAAGCCAACAAAAGCCAAAATAGACAAGATTGCATCAAACTAAAAAGCTTCTGCACAACAAAGGAAATAATCAACTGAGAGAAGAGACAGCCTACAGATTAGGAGAAAATATTTACAAGCTATACCTCTAACAAGGAATTCATATCCAAAAATATAAGGAACTCAAACAACTCAAGGGCAAGAAAATAACCTTATTGAAAAATGGGCAAAGGAACTAAAAAGACATTTTTCAAAAGACTTACAAATGGCCAACAGATACATGAAAAACTATTTAACATCACTAATTATCAGAAAAATGCATACTAAAACTACAATGAGCTATCACTTCATACAAGTTAGAATGGCTACTATCAAAAAGGCAAAAGATATTAAGTGTTGGCAAGAATGTGGAGAAAAGAGAACCCTTGTACACTGTTGATGGGAATGTAAATTAGTACAGCCATTATAAAAAACAGTATGGAGGTTCTTTGAAAAATTAAAAATAGAACTACCATATGATCCAGCAATCCCACTATTAGGTATATATCCAGATAAATTCTGCAGGATCTCATTCATATGTGAAATCTAAAACAGTTGAGCTCATAGAACTAGAGATTAGAATGGTAATTACCTGGGGCTAGGGCAACTGGAAATAGAGGTGCAAGTGTGATATTGATCAAAGGAAACAAAATTTCAGTTAGATAGGAAAAATAAGTTCAAGAAATCTATTGTACAATATGGCGATTCTAGTCGGTAACAATATGTTGCACTCTTGAAAAATGCTAACAGAGTGGATATTAAGTGTTTTCATCACAAAAATAACCATGTGAGTTAATGCATGTTAATTTTCTAGATTTAGTCAGTCTACGACGTATATATACTTCAAAACATCATGTTGTAAATGATAAATACACAGTTTTACTGCAAAGTTAAAAATATAGATGTAATTTTAAAATTTACTTAGCTGTATAGCAAGACATGCTGTATGTTTGAATACAGTGTTGTAATAACAGTTTTTCTGAAGAAAGCATGGTTTTGTGGAAGGAGCACAGGCTTTTAGTATCATCAGACCGACCTGAGTCTCTTATTACCACTTTATTTACCTTAGTCTCATTTCCCAACCTTAATCGAATCTTAATTTTTTCATCTGGAAAACAACAATGTTACATATTTCCTAGATTTATTCAGGGTTACATTAGAAGGTATAGATTAAATCATGTAGCACATGCAAGTACTCAATGCATAGGTGATTCCCTTGATTCCTCAAATGTTTGCCATTTAACCTGCTGACTGCAATGGTGAGAATTTTAAATTAGGGAAGCAAGAAAACAGCAGTGTAGCAATATGAGAAGGATGAATAACATAAGCTTCTAAGAAGCAGTTACTAATGCAACGTAAGCTGGCAGGGTCGACTGTAAACAGCCATGGTATGGTTTTCGTATCATTTGCCTGAAGGAGAGTCTATAAATTAGAGTAAGACCAATAACCCAGAAGAAAAATGGGACATGGATGCAAATAAGCATCACAGAAGGGGCACTATAAACAGTCAAAAGCCATTTGAAAAGATCTTCAATCTCACTGATAACCAAAAAGAAATAAAACTACAATGAGGTATTTTGCTTATCACATTGGTTTAAGATTTTTTTTTTTAAAGACTAAAAATATGCAGTGATTGTGAGGTGGCGGGAAACAGTACACCCTCATACAGTTGTTAGAAACATGGATTGGGAGAGACATTTTGGAGTACAATTTTAGCAAATTTTTAAAAATGTAAACCATACATACCATTTCAGAATAATTCCATTTGTAAGAGTTTATCCTACAAAAAGGATTGTTCAAGTGCACACAAACACACACACATACACACCCACATTCATTTTGGCGCTGCTTATAAGACCAACAAAACAACAACAAAAGTCTGTTTCTTTCTCTCTGACCAGATACTAAATTCCTGGGGAGAAGGTCAGAC
Organism: Theropithecus gelada; assembly: GCF_003255815.1. Classification (NCBI taxonomy): domain Eukaryota; kingdom Metazoa; phylum Chordata; class Mammalia; order Primates; family Cercopithecidae; genus Theropithecus; species Theropithecus gelada. The sequence continues at coordinate 56,513,701 of NC_037673.1, forward strand.
CTTTCTACCTCCTCCCTAGTAACTTCCAAACCCCTAAACATATAATTGGGTTGAAGGTGCTTAAAACTGCATATTGGCTGACAAAAGATCAGAATATTATTTTTTGTATAAAGACAATTATATAGATTTATAAAATTTGTAACTGTTTTGCTATTTCCAAAGGTAAAAATCAGTATTCAATAATTGGCAATACAAAAGTTTATTTTTTTCTGTCTATTTGAAATTTGTGAACATTTTACACAGTAATTGACTTTTATCAACTTTCCAAATATAAATATTTCTTATTTATATTTCACATAATAATTTGTTATTTCTACAGACTCAAAGTATTTAAAATAAATCTAACATCCCATCAAACACAATTTTGTTCTTAAGTCTCTCTTTCTTATTTTATTCTCCAACCCTGCCTCCCATGGTATATACAAAGCTTTGCTTTGCTACCAGACTTTCTCTAGCATCAAAAAAATGTAGAAAGCACCGTCATTATAAGCTTAAATGGATCTCATTTATCCCAGGAGTACAAAAATTCTCAAACAGGGGTTCAAACTCCTGTTACTATAATTCTTGGGCCTATTATTTCAACGAGAATCTAATTTTCTTGCAATAACAAATGGGGAGATGGGAGACAGTGTCTTCCAGTTACAAAGACCATGCTCCTGATCTCATCAGCAAAGAGTACCTCTGGGTCACTTTCACCAGAAGTGGGTTTGGGCCTTAGTTACCCCATCTGGACCAAAGTGACATGAATTTAAGTGTATTCATTAGTGAACTGTCTGATCTGGGCTATGAAACAGACTAAATGGAACTAATCCATCTAAAAGGGAAATTCATTAGACAGGTAATCAGCCCAACTTGGCTACTTTATTATAGATATAAAGAAAACGTTCTGTGGATGAGTGCATGTACTTCCTTGGATATTGGACATTGAATATCTATAGATAGATCCAATATTAAAAATAAGATCCAATATTTAAAAATAAAATAGTACCTTCTTTTTCAGGGAGAACTATACTAAATAAGAAGAGTTGATATTCATATATTCATGTGTAAATACAGACATATATAGATATATACATATGTATATACATGAATATACATGAAGTAAGAGTGTTACAGTATTCTCAGAGGAATGTGCTAGGAGAACACCCTTTCATCTGTGTGAACCCCAGATCAACTGGGATAAATTCTGTATTTGTATGTTTCTTCTAGCACTATAAATTGAGCTGAGCTTCTCAAAAGAATACATTGTATTAATTGAAGGAATTCAATTAACAATTAACACAGAAACTAATTAGCTTCCTTCCACATACCACTGAGAAACATGCAACAGCACATTGGAAATGGCAGCAGGGGGAAAGTGAAATAAAGTTAATATTTTTTTCAAGTCTCTTCTGGGGAAGAATTTGTGCACTGAGACTTAGACAAGTTATTTCCTTTAATACAATAACCTTATAAAGCATGTACTAACATCCCCCAGTTTATGGATGATGAATCTGAGGAACCTAGAGAGGTTCAGTGACTTGCCCATGGACCTGGAGAGTAAATGGCTGAGCTGTGCTTGCACTCCAAAACCCAACTTTGCCCACCACACTGGGAGACCAGAATTGTTCTGTGGATTTGGAGAGGGCCGGACAGCACTGGTTGGAGGGGATGCCATTATGGAAAGAGTAGATGGAGTAATAAAGAACATAACCTTCATAAGTAGTAAATGCCAGGCACTGTGCTCAATACTTGACTCACCTTTCCTCATTTAATCTTCCACAAAAGTACTACTAGTTTGTCCATTTTACAGCGAAGAAAACAAAGCACAGAATAGTTAAGCAAATCACCCTAAGTTACACAGCCAGTTAGCAAGTCTTACAATGAATTCATAATATTATTTAATTGTTTATTTTCCCTATATTTGTCTCTATTTTGTTTCCTATTTCTTTCTTACAGAAGGGGGGAAAAGGGACATGTTTGATAATTTACTGGTTTCATATACCTTGGGAAGTTTTAGTGCCTTTTGGTTAAAAAGTAACTAATATTTTTCCCTACGTTTCAGATGCTAAGAGGCTATTTACAGATATTGGGAGGTACTTTACTGACGTTCTGCTTATGTCAAAAGATACGCATAGAATTAGGCTGTAATTTGATTCCTAACCCTATTGATGACTTCCTAAACCCTCATCAAAAACATCTTGTTTTAGTTCCTCATGTGCAATATCAAAATAAAGAGGTGTCTTTGTTTAAAAATGCTAATATATGATTTGGCAAAGGCTGACATTTTATCTTGTCTCCTTGGCTGCTGTTTTGGGATTATTCATCTAGCATTGAGTGAGTGCCCAGCATCCGTGCCCCTCCCCTTTCCTATTTATTATCAGGCTGCTGCAGTGCAGCATTGAAACATCTGATCATTTAGATCATTAAAAATCAATCCAATGACCAAAGAGTTCTCTACGTTTTAGAGAAATGACAGAAAGTGCAGTATTAGATTGCTATTAACTTGCTCTGGGTTTTCTTTTTACAGCTGCCAGGAAAGTCATTTGGTAAAATTGATTAAACCAGCATGCCAAGGAGAGAGGAAAAGAGCAGAGAAATGCAAACACAGTGAGCTTGGAGGGGAGGGCAATGTTTTTCTTGGGAATGAAGTGAGATGTCACTACAGGAGGCAGCAGGGGGTAGGTGGGAGAAGAAACCTTGCATATAGTGAGCATACTATACTTAGAGGTATAAGAGATTCAAGATGGTAGGATACAAGGAACCACAATGCAGAAACAATAAAGGAAGAAGGAATGAAAAGGAAGCAAGCTATCCATGTGCTTCTAACATACTGTCTGCATTGGTTACACTGCACAGTTTGTCTGAATTAATCCAAGAGACATCACTGGAACAATAAGAAGAAGCTGATTTGAGGATTTCCATAGATAAAGCTCTTTCAATAGCAGGAGTAGGAAGGGAAGAGTGCCTAGTTTCCTACACAGTGTGGTTTATTTCTGTGAGAACAATTAACAAAGGAAAGAAAATAAACCTCTCTACTTGTGCTCAATGAGACGATGACTGCATAAAAATTAACACATGCATTCCCCTAATTTGTTACTATAGTGGCCATACATATTCCCTCCCTCCAAACAGGAACTGTGTTCTCTCTACAGAATTGCATTTCTCCTTTAATACGTTTCAACAATTTTTTCATTAATCCAAAAAGAACCCTGGTATGTGAAATCAGAGAGTGCTGACTAGGATGGATTTTAATGTGGGGTTTCTGCCACTTTGCCACTATTTCTAATTCCTCCCTATGTCCTGTTTAAAGTCATACTGAGCTCACATAGCTCATGCTTCTAGAGAAGAGGGTAAGCAAAACCATCAGGAATTTATTTGCTGTGTATTATGTCTGCTAACATTTCAAGTATAACAACCACCTAAACACAAGGGGCTTAAAAACAGCATTAAAACATTAAAAATAAAGAAAATGTTCTGCAGATGACTGCACATACTTCCTTGGATATTGGACATTGAAAATGATAAGACACAAGAACCATTTAATTGCATAGGAGAAGACCAACACTAGTCTAAATGAAGTGACCCCCTTGAGAGTAGTTTTAAGTTGCATTTACCCTGTACTGGGTATGCTACTTGGAAGAAGCTGTGATTTAGACAGCAATTTTTGGCAGCCAAGATTTACGTAAGAGTAAGTAGCCTTCTTGAATGGGAGTGGCAGCCGGCTTCCATGAAGTCCCCCACCTCCGGGCATTTAACATACATCTTGGTAGAGTCCCCCTCCCACTTTATCCCAGGATGGTTATCAGACGTAAGTGATGACATGTCACTTTCAAGAAGAGATTACGAAAGACTGTGTTTGATTTCTGTCTTGGGATGTCTCTCTTGTCTTTTGTCTCTGTCTCTATCTGCCTGTCTCTCTCATCTGTCACTCTAGGGGATACAAGTTATAATACTGTGGTTAGCCCTATAGAGAGGCCCACATGGCAAGGAGCTGAGGCTTTCCAACAACTGTGTTAGTCACTGAGGAAGCAGCTGAGCCTTGAGATGACTGTAGCCCAAGCCAACAACTTGTGAGAGACCCTTAGCCAGAACCACTAATTAATATGGAGAAATTCTGAGCAATTTACATGACTGAAGATCATATGTAGAGAGATATGTCATAAAAGGCAGGATTGGATGGGAAGTAGGAGGATATAGATACAAAACTTCAAGAAAGAAGGTGTACTCATCATTGGTGTTGTTCGTCACCATTCTCGGTTCTCCCTCTTCAAGGCACATGACAAGATTGCACTTTCCTGCCCCTTTGAAGTTAGGCATGGTAACCTTACTTTGGCAAATAAAATGTGAGCAGCACTAAAAACAATGTCTATCTCTCTAATTTGTATATGTACACACACATATATGTACGTATTGTTAATTTGAATATCACTATGATTTGATGAAACAAGACTAAAAAGAAAAATGATATGTGAGCAGAAGCAATACATGTCACTTCTGGCGGAAACCATTGAGGTCTGTGTATGAAGTGCCCTGTCTTCTGCCACAGTGACTGGGAACTTTCCCGACTGTGGTGTCTCCCATTAACTGTGTTCCTAAGTGAAGAGAAGAACCCTCTCCCTCCACCATAAACCTGTCATGAACATGTAGTTTGAGTGAGAAATAAGCCTTTACTCTCTTAAGCAACTGAGCTTTTGGTGTTGTTCCTGTAGCCCAACAGAAAGTAGGTCTCTAAGAATTCAGTCTACAGAAAAAAGGAATCTGGTATGAACAACCCGAACCTCAGCCACAAACCCTGAGCTTCCTGAAAAGTGTAGTGGTTCTTGACAGATTGTGGTGATTGGCACATGAATTCTCCTAATCATATCGTGGAAATACAAAGGGTTGTGTGTAAGATCTGAAAGAACTTTTTTCCTAGAATTTGAGAGCTCAAGAAGCAGCACAGCTGTTAGCTTCCCCTGAGAGAATAAGAAGGGAGATGTACTCTCCTTTCTACTCTACAGGTGAATAGTGTTCCGGTACTGCCCTAGATACAACAGAGAATGTTCATAGCTGGAACAAACTGGTTGGTGTCTGTTGTTAGGCAATCAAGAGACTAATGAACATGGGTCTAGGTCACTGGTAGAGTAGAGACCAGTACAAAGCGACATCCTGGGCAGATCCATGCAGGGGCAATTGAAAGGCGCCCCCCAGAGTCTCAGAGATGCGAAGTGAGAGAGGTTGTGTGAGTTACTGAGGTTTATGCTGGAGAAGATGAGCATAGAGCTATTGGGACTGGAGAACTGATTTTAATGTGACCTAATTTATATCTACCAGCTTGAAGATTAAACATCCAAAACCCTATTACTTCATTACTAGTTAATTAATTATGTGTTTGTTACAATAATCTATCTGACATCACACTGTATCATGTGGCATTACGTGGTTCCACCTTGATCAAGAATTTAAAATCAGCTCAAGAATTTAAAATCCTTTCTCCAGGACCTTATTTTGGTCTAGAATGGATTAATCCATTCTCAACTGCCACATGTTTTTAGACACTATACAAATCACATTTTTACATATTCATTGATTCAAGGTTTAGTGGCTTATAATTCAGTGCAAAAAGACATGGGCAATGAAGCAAAAATGTGAGCAGTTCAGCTGAATTAACATTTTGAGTATATGCACATTAGTCCTTTGGATGGGATCATGCCTCAAACCCATTGAAATACACCTCAACGAAACAATAAGTAAACGAGGGGGAAGAGGAGACTACGTGAGGTTTTGACTGGTGAAGGCATGAAGTCTGTAAGGCTATGGAGAATAATTAAATGTGATATTTATATTTCAAAATAGGTAAAACTTGATAATGGCAGAAGGTAAGGAGTCAGTGGAGAAAAATAGAAAATGCTGGCAGAAAGAAACAGGGGCTAGGGGTACAAGGTCTCTTAGAAAGTGGAAAGAAGTGGGATCTAGACCACAAATCTGGATGTCCTTACAGAGGATTCACATACAAATCTTATTCAAATACATCATGGATTCGTACTGAACCTTCAGGGTGGATTTTAATGACAACCTGGTTGTCTTAGTCCATTCAGGCTGCTGTAACAAAATACCTGAGTAACTTAGAAATAGAAATTTTTTGCTGACAATCCTACATGCTAAGAAGTCCAAGATGAAGGCATCAGCAGAATGGATATCTGGTGATGGTCTGCTTCCTTGTTGATGGACAACTATCTTTTCACTGTAAGCTCACATGGCTCAAGAGGAAAAGGATCCAGGCTTCTTTTACAAGGGCACTAATCCCATTCGTAAGAACCCCACCCTCATGACCTAATGACTGCCCCAAAGCCCTACTTCCTAATACCATGATCTCGGGGGTGAGGATTTCAAAATAAGAATTTTGGGAGGACACTAGCAGTCAGATGATAGCCCTGGTTTAACCCATGTGGCTCCTGTTCTCTCCCCTAGCACCCTTGTATTTTCCCTTCTAACACTCATCACAATCTGTACTTGTATATTCATTTATCTGTCTGAATGCCCATCTCCACACTAGGATACAAACTTCTTAAGGGCAGGGTTTACATCTGCTGTGGTCACTGTTATACAATCTCCCTAGCACAGTGCCTGGTACACAGTAAATGTTCCATAAATATTAATATTTGTGGATTGATCAAATCAGGATAGATACAAGAACAAATTTAAGATTACTTAGCTTCACTGATTAAAATTTCAATCCTGAAATTGTCCTGATCTCACTTTGGCCTACTTGCCTTTCTCACTTAAATGAAGTCCTAAAATGAACTGTAGCCCAGTAGTCCTTATACCTTTGTAAAACTTCATTGATATTGAGGGATTTCAATCCAGTTTTGATAATATTGCAGCCCAATCTATCCACATCACTAAAGCCAATCAGCCAGACTGCCATTCTTACTCTGACGCTATTTAGAATGTGCAATGAGCCACCAGATTCCACTTCCTAAAAACTAATTTCCCTAGAGCTTTTGCTCTATTATTTTATCAATGCCCCTGAGGTCAGAAACTATGATTTTGTCTCTCCTGAACAGCACAATGTCTCATTAAAACTTCTTCCTATAAGCTTGAGTTTTTCTTTAGAACTGCAAGGAACTTTCAAGGATCATGAAGGACCTTTGGTTCAATATCAGCTATTTTTAGTGCTTTGAGAGCAATAGCACAGTCAAGTTCATTAATGACCTAGAAACAATTAATTCAATATATATTCTGATTCCTTGATTGACACTGTGGGTTTTTTTTTTTAGATTTGGAAAAAAAAATTACTGCTTGTTTAATCCTTTAAAAATGGATGTTCTTATAATTTGTTTTACATATTCCAACAACCAAGTTGGAATAACATATTTGAATATGAATATGGGCAAGTCTGATAATCCAGTAATTTATATTTTATATGGCCTGCTTCTACCTAAGGAGAGGAAGACAGACAGTAATCATTTATCTATTCAACAAATTTTTATTGACTGTCCCCATATTCTAAGAACAACTCTAAAGGCCAGGGATACAGCAGTGAACTATGAAATAACTAGGACTCTTTAGTTGTGGTAGGAGAGATTAAAAACAAGCAAAAAGAAAAAGTAAAATCTGTATATGGATTATATGATAATAGGTTGCAGGAAGAACAATTTAAAAAGAAGAGGGGATGGGAAATGCCAGGAACAGGCATGGTGAAGATATAATTATTAAAAACAAAATAAAAGGATAGCCTCACTCTGAAGATATCCAAATAAAGGATGGAAAGAGGTGAGGAAAGAAAACAAGGGCATATCAGGCTGATGCAGGTTCTGGTTGAAGGACTTGAAAGCATGAAGTACCTGAAGCAGGACTTTGCTTGGACAGTTGTGGGAATGGAAGGAGACCAGAGTGACTGGACCAGAGGAAGAGGAGTAGGAGCTGAATCTGAAAGGCTACAGGAACAACTAGTAGATTATTATAAAGACCTTCAATTTCATTTTGAGGAAAATCAGAAGTTACTGAAGTATTCTGAGCAAAGAAGTGATCTGATGCCACCTAGACTGGAGCAGCCTCACTCTGCTGATGGGTGGGAAACAGGCTGAAGCAGGGACACTGGTCAGGAGGTGGTGCAGCAGCACGGGGGGGAAGTCGATCACCGGGCCCAAGCTGGTAGCCATGGTGATGGTGAGAAATGGGCAACTGCTGGATTATATTTTGAAAGAATGCTGGCTGGATTTGCTGATTGGATTGGAATTGGGGGTGTGAGAAGAAGAGAAGAGTCAAAGACAACAGCAAAGTTTGGCCTGAGATCAGGAAGTCTCCAGGAGGAGCAAGTTTGCTGGGAAACAGCAAGACTTTGGTTTTGGACATGTTAGGTTTCAGGTATAGAGGAGACATCATGGTGGAAATGGCAGGAAGGCAGTTGAATATGAAAGTCTGTATCGGGGAGAGATCCAGATCAGTAGAGACTTGACAATAGCATATAGACTTTAAAGTCTTGTGATTAGATGAAGTGTAAGAGGTACGCAGAAGGAGGACAGAAGACTGCAAGGACTAAGCTTGGGACATGTCGATGCTAAGACTTTGAAAAGCTGAGGAGGATGCAGCAAAGGAGGATATAGAGTCCTCAAGGGAAAAGGGGGAAAGCCAGGGGAATGAGATGCCTTGGGGAAGAGAGGTGTCTTCTCTAAATGGTAGGTATTAAGCATCAGTGTAGAGACACCTGCTGTGTAATATTTATTTGGTCATGAGATTCACATGCCTCGACTTATGTATAGATTAACATTAAATTTAATTTGCATATTTTGGAGAATTGATCAATTTATGAGAGAGAAACAAAAGAGGAAAGAACAAATGCCAGAAATTATGAAATCTTCAAGATTAACTGATCACATATCAGTGAACCAAAATTAAATTACATTAAGATTGCCATTAAATCAGTTTAGTAGTGCTTCACAATGAAGATTATTTTAATACTTGGCTCAAATTTTTTTAAAAAAATGAATATTTTGAGTTACAGTTTATACATTAAGGAGGAAGCCATTCTCCATTCACATATTCACATATTATATAAATTGAACTTTTTTCCAGACAACTGCACAATTTAAATAAGTTCTGACCCATTTCTTAGTCACTGCCCTGACTGGACTTGACCCGACTGGGGAGCACATATTAAGTTCAAAGAATACTCTGCCCTGAGATTAGCCCCATAGGAATAGGCTGCTTTAAAATGCAAATACATAAAATTAAGAAGGAAGAGAATTATATTGGAGTAAGTATCTTATTTTGGAGAAAAATTAGAACTGAATTTTATGCCAATGATAATATTCTAGTTTTGTATTATCACAGAAATTACAATTTTGCTTTGTTTTATCTTTTAACTAAAACCAAAGTCAAAGATTTCTTACAAGTATGAGAAAAGTGAATTTAAAAATAAAATAGAGCTATGTGGGATATATGCAGCATTGCTTCTACTATTTCATACAATCATAGCTCAGAACTGTAACAGTCTATATTACTACACCTAAAGCAACAACATACGAAGTTGTATGTAATTATATTTTCCCCTTTTAGAAATAGAGGGAATAATACCAATCCTGTTTACCTAATCAGACAAAATTATGTATTTTAAAGCATTTTAAAAACTGTAGAATATCGTACAACACCAAAGGAGTAATTCAGCATGACTTTCCTTTAATGGATGAAAAGTTTTAAAGCACTAGTTATTTTTCAACTGATAGGAAGGCATTTATCTGTAAATTCATACATCCTCAGGCCACTGTGCTGATATTCAAATTTAGTTATTCAAAACGTGGCTTTCGTGTGTGTGTGTGTGTGTGTGTGTGTGTGTGTAATAGAGTCCTATCACCTAGGCCTGAGTGCAGTGGCACAATCTCGGCTCTGAAACCTCCACCTCTCAGGCTCAAGCAATTCTCAGGCCTCAGCCTCCTGAGTAACTGAGACTACAGGCACGCACTACCACACCCTGCTAATTTTTGTATTTTTTGTAGACACAGGGTTTTGCCATGTTGCCCAGGCTGGTCTCAAACTCTTGAGCTCAAGCAATCTGCAGGCCTCAACATCCCAAAGTGCTGGGATTACAGGCATGAGCCACCGCGCCTGGCTGGGATATTTTTATGTTGAACATTCCCATTCTAGCCATGCACTTCTTATCTGGACTTCATTAATATATATACGTATTTTAGACCAGCATTTTGAGGTTAGAAGTTATGAATCAAATACCAAGGTTTCCTGATATATTAGACAAAACAAAATTGAACCCTGGTAGGTTTGAATTGTGAGTAGTCCTGGTACACTATGACTTTCTGGTTCAGAAATAAAAGCCTTAAGTGGCCTCTTAAACTTTAAGGATTCTCAGCCATTCAATATCTCCCTATGTCATTTTGATGAGACTAGTGTAAATGAATCATGGGCACATAGATTAAATTCCCCATGAAATACTCATGACTATGAAACATTTAAGAAAAAGTGTTTCAGTAAAGACTCAAATATGTTTTGCTGACTCCTCAATATTTTCAGGATGGACATAGACTCAGTCAGCACATTCAACACAAGCTAACAGTGACCAAAAGTGTCCGCATTTGCTCTTATATCACCAGTCTTCATGTTTCCTTGAATTGTGAGGAAGAAAAGCTCTTCAACAATACAGTTCACATTTCAGTCTCAGTAGCTGGGGTAATCTGATCTCCAGATTTTACTCTAGGCTTACTTTGAATGTGACCCTAGTAAGTTTAAAATTCTTTATATAGCCTACCTTACACTCCTGACTAGCTAGTTAGCGAAACAGAAATGAGGTTAGATCAAAAGAGGACTATCTTATAGCAAAGTATAGGTATAGGCAGTTTTCTATCTATTTAGTGAATTATCACAGAAGTCCTCAAAATGGCCTTCTAGGAGTCTAGAGAAAGTAAACGTATTTTCCATATGCATCCACAATCTGTCTTAGTAGGATAACCAAGAAATAATGTCTTCTGATTTTAATGCAAATTAGACCCATTTTCAAATATGCAGGTTTTTAAAACAATATTTTAGATTATGAATTACAATGGAATTTCAAAAATGCAGCCATTTACACTAGGTGGTTTCTTATTTCACTTTATGTACACATGAGTCGTTTTTCAGCTTTAAAGTTTTAAAGAATTCAGCTCAGTATTTTGGTGTTTCAGCACTTTGTATTTTGAAAATGAGTCATATATTGATGTGGTCAGATCTATGATCCCTCAAACCATTAAAAGTTATAACTCTGTGATAAATATAATGTTGCAGTGTTCCAAATTGGTAACTCATATTAAATTTAAGAATAGGAATTACCTACAAAAAATTTCCGAGTCACCTTATATCTGTCTCTGTGAAAATGTCATGCTCCCTAGCGATGCTCTCAAATGGTAGAATGAGTCACTGGCCCTTGTCTTTTCAAATTTTATCCATGAAAATAAAAGTAAACTGCTAAAGATAATCTAGAATTTTGTACTCTAGCAGGTTTCAAATAGAATTGCTTCTGTGTTTTTTGCTGTAAAGTTGCTCCCATGGAGATTATAATTCTGATTTTTTTCCTATTCTATGCATTTCAAGAGCTAAAATCAGTGTGGGAAAGGATATCTATATATATCTATACCTCTCTATATATTCCAATTAAGATAATGAAGGGTTTAACTTTGTGTATTACTTAAACCTAATAATGATAGATAGATAGATAGATAGATAGATAGATAGATAGATAGATAGATAGATAATCTCCAAGATTTTAAACTATTAGGTAATAAGTGCACATAAGATTTTGTACTTTTTGTCATTTTCTTCTTTTAAATTATACATCAGATTTTCTTGTCTCCAATTGCTGAGAGTGTATCTTCTCTTCTTATTTGCTATCAACATTATGACTAAAAATATATCCTCCAACATGCCTAAAAGTCTTATTTTAGATAGGTGGATTTCAAACCTTGCTTTGCTTATGGGTAAATTAGGCAAAGAGAGGGTGCTGTGGTGGAGGAGCTCCATTGTCCTCCGTCTCCAACCTTGAAGAGCTCAATTTGGAAACCAGTGTGGTAGCCCTGTGTAGTGAAAGTCATTTACTAACTTCTCTTCCATGACAACCACAGTAAATATTATGCTACAATGTAGACTCTAAAATAAGAGATTAAAAGCTAATATTGATCTACGAATGTCTGACAATAATAGCACCATGAATAAACCCAAGTCCAACCACACTTTATTGCATCTCCCCCAGAATTCATGTGTTGAAGTCCTGACTCCTACTATCTGAGAATGTGACCTTATTGAAAATAGGGTTGTTGCAGGTATGATTCATTAAGTGAAGGTGAGAACATATTGTAAGGGAGTAGGTCCCTAATCCAATGTGCCTTGTGCCTTTATAAAAAGAACACCATGTGAAGAGACAAACATGTCCACAGAAGTAACATCATGTGAAGATTGGACGGATGGTGCTACAAGCAAAGGAACTACCAGAAGCTACAAGAGAGAACTGGAACAGCTCCTTCCCTAGCTCCTTTACAGGGAGCATGGCCCTGCCAACACCTTGATAGTGGAATTCTCACCTCCATAACTGTGAGACAACACATTTCTGTTTAAACCACTCAGTTTGTGATACTTTGTTTCAGCAGAAAACTCATACACCACTCATTCTTCAATTTCCTGCATTCTGACTTCAACTCCTACCATACCAATGAAGTACTTTTCACTAAGTAGTGGCCTCTTTTCAAGTCAGTCAGCTCTTTCTACTTGTAGCTCTTCAACTACTGACTTTCCCTTTATGAAGCCTCTCTTGATCATTACTGTCTGATTTTTTTTTTAATAACAGTTCTGAATACGCCTCATTTCATTCCTTCAACAATCATCAAGAGTTTATGTGTCACATAAAAAAAAAAAAATTTCGATGCATAAAAGTTTCTACGTTAAGGGAACATAAAGTCAGGTGGGAGAGAGAAGTAAATCAATGAGTAGATTTTCATTGTACACAGTATGAGAATATATGGGAAGCCCTCTTAAGCCCATTCTACAGGTTTAGGCAGACATCCTTTTAAAAGGTGGTATATTAGATATGCGCTGGAACATGAGGAGGGGTTACCTAGACAGGAATGGAAGATGTAAGACCTGAGCCAATGGAAAGAGGGTGTTCTAGGCAAAAAGAGCAAAGCAACAGGGCTCGAAGACAAGAGAGAATCATGAACCCCAGCGAATTGTGATAAAAACTGTGTGCAGAATGCAAAAGAGGACCTGACAAAAGAATAGAACAGGCGGCGGGTTTTGATGGGCCATAAAGCAATGTTACAGTTTGGGCTCTATTCTGAAAGCAACAGATAGTCACTGAAAAGTCTTAAGCAGGAAATACATATTATCATATGTATCCTTTAGAAAAAAAAATGTTCTGAGTATTGGGTGAAAAACAGATTAGTGGGAGTAAGCAAAGCTAAATACAGAGGATACAGTCAGGAGGTGGTGGTAATATTTCAGAAGACAGATGATGGTGTCCGCTATGGTTTGAATGTTTCTCCCCTCCAAAACGCATACTGAAATTTAATAGTCATTGTAACAGTATTAAGAGGTGGGACCTTCAAGAGGTAATTAGGCCATGAGGGCTCCAGCCTCATGGAAGGCATTGATGCCCTTATCAAAGGGCAAGTTCAGTCCCTTCTTGCTCTCTCCTGCCCTCTCACCTTCTGCCGTATGATGTTGCAACAAGAAGGCCCTTGCAAGATGCTGGCACCTTGATATTGGACTTTCCAGCCTCCAGAGCTGTAAGAAATAAGTTTCTGTTCATCATAAATTATCCAGTTTTAGGTATTTTGTTATAGCAACACAGACTGACTTAGCTTAACCTAAAGTAATACCCATGTATATAAAAACTTTGGAGAATACTAGAGGTGAAACTGATATGACTTGACAGTTGATTGGACATGAGGGATGAATAAAACAATTGAAAATGATTATCAAGTTTCTGGCTGGTACAATTTAATAAAAGCTGATGTCACTCATTCAGACTGAAATATGGGGGAGGAGAAAAGGGGGAGGAGGTAGAGCAGATTGGATGAGATGGGAAAGGGATGGAGGCAGGGAGGCTCTCTTGGACACATCAGTGAGTTTGGACTTCTTGTGTAGACATATCTAAAAGATAAGCCTAGGGTCTAGGGGATCCAGATGAAAGACTGATAACAGGAATGCAGGCATGGATGTGAAGAAGACTACCAGCATATCACAATCATCTGTGGAATTTCTGAATAACTTAGGTGCCTGGGCCCCATTCCCTTGTAATTCTGATTCAGATGATCTAGCATAGCAAGCGGATGGCTGCATTTTAAAAGGCTTTGCAGGTGATTCTGATGCATAGCCATGGTTAAATACCTCTGGAATATGGGGTAAGAGAAGAAAGGGCTGATGACAAAACACAAAAGAACACTGTCATTTCAGAGGTAGGCAGAGAATAAAGAAACCCCAAAGAAGACTGACAAACTGCAGGCTGTTAGCTAGGAGCCCATGGAGGAATAGACTGTTTTAAGCACAGAGAGTGGCCAACACTCTTCAAATACTGAAGAGAATCTGAGTAAAACAAAGACTAAAAAAAAATTTCCTGGATTTAGTGCTAAAAATGTCAGTATATTTGGTGTAGGAAAGTGCAAAATTGAGAGTAAGGATGCAAAATTCTTTGGCTGTTGGAGGAAGGCAGTAGGCAAAGGGGGACCCGTGAAAACTTGCTTTCGCGTTGTTTCGCTTTGCTTTTTGAAGGGAGTGTTTTAGGTATGTCTAAATGCCCATGTTAAAGACTTAGTTCAAGGCTAAAGCTGGTGATCCAAGATAAGTGGCAGGTGAAGGAGCAAGTCAACTGAAAAGGCAGAAGTGGGTGGGATTCAAGGTACAGGAGCAGGTTTCCACCTCAAACAGAAATAGGATGGAAATGTCTATGTGACCAAGAGACAGGGTTTTCATTGGGAGAAAAGGACTCAAGGCTGACTAGAAACATGAATGGGATTTTGGTAGCATTGAGGCTCCATCCACTTGGGTCTAGAGAGTATGAACTTGCTGGAGCACCAGTGTAAGTGGTTGTGTTTTCCTCTGGAAATACAAGGGTTAAAAATGGGGAGATCACACAGGTGGATTAATCCTGGCTTGTTATCTCCTATTTGGGTTCATGAGGATAACAATGAAGGGTTAGCAAGAAAGCAGTTTAGAAATAATACTATTAGGTCTTTAATGTAATAAAAAGAGCTAGAAGTAAAGGAAACTATGCTAAGAGTGTAGGATATTTGAGTTTAAGATTCTGAGGTTGGTTGGAGCAGTTCTGGCTGATGACAAGGTTCAGAGTGTGGCCATGGAGGTGAATTGCCAAGGTAAAACTGAAGTCAAGGTCAGTGGATTTAAGGAAGGCAGAGATGAGACAATAAGGCTTTGGTTCTCACCCCTGATTGCACATTAGGGTCATTTGGTGGATATAAAATCTTTCAACACATCAACCCCAGTGAAATCAGGATCTTCGTGGATAGAACCAAAGCATGAACACTTTTTAAAAGTACAAAGATTGAGAACCACAGAACTCAGTTGTCTGTTTTGTCTAACTGAATTCTGAAGTCACTCAAGGTCACGAATTGTAGGGATATTTTTGATTTTAACACTTTTACTCAGCAAAGTATTGAGATGAAGGGAATGGAAAAACAGCCAGCATGGGGAAGTAACAAAGAATTCCAACAGCTCTTAAATATTTTGTGGTTTATTATAAAAAGATAAATGGATGAGTATTGTATTGTCAGACTTCTGTCTTATGATAACCTAGAGAAGTCTCCTATACCCTCATTTCCTCTTTTGTGTGGCCCCCTAGAGTTGGGAGTATAAATAAATCCCCACTTTCTTTGTAAAAGTTCAATTGTAAAAGTTCAATTAGGCAAGTTAGAGCTACAGGCCTAACTCGAGACTCAACTCTGCAATTTCCATCTTCACACTTCAGATGGCTGTCTTGGATTTAGTTTCTTAGATTAGGGCCTGCCCTTACTAGTTTTTCAATTACCACCCTCTCCCAGAGACTGGGCAGCTGATCAGATCTATTCCAGAGGTTGTATATTAGCATTACCCTTTGCTTCACACACAAAAAAAGCTCAAAATTAATGGCTATCCTTTATGTTTCCTGGAGTGAGCACCTTCATCTGAGATGCATTGAATAGGAAGCCAGCTGAGTTCTTCTTGTCACCATGGTGACTTTAGCATCCCTGAAGTATAGGTTCGCATAGGAGTTTACCCAGGTGAAGGCTTTGAATATGATCAGAAAGCAAACCTGTGAGGCCCCTAAATGATGCTTCAGCTTACGAAAATATCAAAATAATGATTGGGTATTCCTTAGCATAGTGGCTAATTCCTAATAGTTTCTCATGGATTAAATCTGAAAGATATTTTCCTCCCTGTTCTCCTTCCTGCAGCTACAAAGCCCAGGCTTTTCCTGGGAAGTCTAAGGTTGCAAAAGATCTTGGTTATAAACAACAGTAGTCAGAATGTCCCTAGCAAGCCAGGCTTTTAATTTATCAAGCATTCCCTGGCAGTGAGGCATCCAAATCATTGTGCTTGACTTTTTCCTTACCTGATAAATCAGCAAAGAACAAGAATATGATGCTAAATTAGGCTGTGCAAGAGTGAAAGCCAAAGTTTGCAAATTTTCTGTGCCCAACAACTATGTGAAATCTGAGAAATGAACTCCAATCAGTAATATTAATGACTTAGATTTGTACCACTTTACAGTTCAGTATATTTATATGTTATAGTTTATATTTTCATATCTTTCATATCATCTGATCTTTAAAAGAGTTACAAGTATTGGCTCTTTTTAAAAGAAACTGACTTTCGGCTTCAGAAGATAAAACTTGCCAGAAGTTAAACCTGAAATTAAGAGGCTCACTGGATCCCAAGTTCAAAATCAGTTATTTTGACTTAGAAAACAGAGTTCTTTCCGCTACACTATTTTCTTAAAATATGTATATATGTACGTGTATGTGTATATATATATATATACACACACACACACACACATACCCACACAGTATATATATGAATATATGCATATACACATATATTTTAAGAGAAAAATATAATTCCAGGGGGAAAATGTATTATTGCAGGTATCAATAACCATTTGGGACAAATTTAAAAGGTCTTAATTCTAACCTGCTGTGAAAAGTCATGCCAGAGTTATTACAGCATCAAAAAGTAAAATAAAGCAACTTCAGTTCCATCTGATGTAGCTGACTTTTTGATGAGACTAAAACTGTGTAGCTCATCATCTCCATCCAAGTTCAGATCTCAAGTCTGTGATTTTGGCTACCTTAATGTATGGCTATTGTTATCTTGATGATCACATTGGCTTTTTATTTGCTTTCGGCACACCACGATCTCTCTCCCTTTCTTCTGCTTTTCTCCACTCAAAAGAAGAGGGGTATTTTTCTTAGACATTTGCCTCTCCCATGCCCAGTCTTAAGGAGGACCTACTGTAGTTGCCAAAGCACATTAGCACCTGGGAGACTATTTTAGAAAGACTGACCCCATTCTCCTGAGACTCACCATCAGCCCAATTCTTGGACAACATAAGGTCTGAAAACACAGAGTCGGGTGCTATGAACTTAAAGAAGTACTTTAGACCATGGCAAATTCATCACTCCTCCAAAGTGCTGACTAATATCTTGGGGCTAGTTCTTTTTCAGTTCATCTCATATCCCATTATTACCACATCTCTTCAGTCTTTTTGTCCTGGTTCTTTATCATTGTGATCACTACCCAGTATGAAAACCCCTCCTTTGGCCTTGCTCTTGCCATATTTCATTGATATTAAGATGCCACTGATTGTGAGATTATTAATTGTTTAACGGTTTTTCAGGAGAAAAATAAACACTAACCTTATTAAATGAGCACATCAATTGCATGACTTGTCCAAATTTTAGAAATGTTAAAATAATAAATAATGCTTCAAAATTGTCAAAAACACAGAATATCGTTGCTCACAACCTCACTTGGCATAGTTTCTTCTGCTCCAACATTTTCTGTAAGACCCTACCCTCTCACTTTCCTGTACCTCTAGTACAGTGATGTTCAATCAGATTTTCTGTGGTGATGTTAATGTTCTAAAATCTGTGCTGTTCAATATTAGACAACTACATCTTCTACCTGCAACAAACTTTTTCTTCCTACGCTAGCTTGTCCTGTTGCCCTCAATAACAACCTTAATCACAGTGATAATTTCTTCAGATTCACCTCCACTTCACTTTAGAAGGACAAAGTCGTGGACCTGGTCACCCCCAGCCCTGCCTCCCAGTGCCTGGAGCTCTCTTGTTCTGCTCCATCTCTGAGGCTTGAAACTGTCTCAACTTCCCCTCTCTACCTAAATCCATTATCTTCCTACCACTTAAACTTCCTAGCTCACCCTGATCTTGGTATGTGAACTCATGAGAACAACCAGGTCCCCAGAGTTCCAATTCCTGACCTTTTATAAACCTTGATACCCACTGCCTTCTGTACCTTCTAGACTGTTGAGCGTTACTAGAAAAAAAGATTAGTCATCTTGACTGGATGTTCCATGAATCATGCTATTTACATTTAAGGAAGGTTCAATGTTTCTCCGCGATGCTATTCAACAAGTGATTAAAAAGCTTTAAGTTACTTTTAAGCTCACAATTTTACCTCACTTTCCTTTACTGTCAATAGGAAATAGTAATGGCAATCATAGTAAAAACAGCTAACGTTTCTGTGCACTTATAACGTGGTATATACTACTCTAAGCAGTTTATATGCATCATATCAGTTAACTATCATAAATACTATTTGAGCTGTGTTCTACTGGCCTTGCTATTTTTTATCACTTTACAGAGGAGAAAATATATGTATAGTAGCCCGTTTGTGCTGAGAGGACAGAAGCCCTCTTACATGTAATAGAATTTGAAACCACTACTCATCTCTGTTCTTTTCCTGTATTTCAGAGAAATAAGGTTTTCCCTTTCCACAATAAATGGATCCATGCATGCTCTTAATTCTATCCCCATTCTATCCTTCAGGACCGTTCTCTTAATTCCACCCCCTGTTCCATCCTTTGGGGCCGTGTCTGTCTCTGACATCTTCAGTCTATCCCTCCTTTCCTTCACATACTCCTGCCCCAGCTCACAATGATTCTTTCCACTCTATCTACAAATTCTCACTTAATGAACAGAAAGGCAAAAGATCTTCTCCCGAATTTGTCATGTTTTCTTCAGTCCCTTCCCTTTGCTTTACCCCTTTAAGCTTCCTCAGAGAGTGGGAAGGGCAGTGTGATGCAGTGAGGAACTTGTTCCCAAGCAGCCATCAGGGAGGAGGCCACATAGACGCCATGGCACAAACATGGTAGTACTCAGCTTTAATCTGTAACAAATGAAAATGTGTGAGCAGACTGATGCACAGAGGAATTATGTGACCTCTTGCCTTCTGATCCAACTATTGAGACATTTGGTCTACATCTCATTAAGAATTATTTCTGGCAATTTTTCAGTTACATGGTTGTTTCTTCATTTTGCCTGGTAGTTCTTTATTTCTCAAATGGTAGAACTCTCAGCATTCCTTTAAGCCTTTGCAGTATGATTTCTGTCTCTATCAGTTCTGATTGCTATAATTGAGTTGCTATAAAGTCAACATGTGACCAAGATTTTTGGCTATTATTATCGTCTTTCTTAGCATTTAAATATAAGATGATCGGCCAGGCGCGGTGGCTCAAGCCTGTAATCCCAGCACTTTGGGAGGCCGAGACGGGCGGATCACGAGGTCAGGAGATCGAGACCATCCTGGCTAACACGATGAAACCCCGTCTCTACTAAAAATACAAAAAAACTAGCCGGGCGAGGTGGCGGCGCCTGTAGTCCCAGCTACTCGGGAGGCTGAGGCAGGAGAATGGCGTAAACCCGGGAGGCGGAGCTTGCAGTGAGCGGAGATCCGGCCACTGCACTCCAGCCTGGGCGACAGAGCGAGACTCCGTCTCAAAAAATAAATAAATAAATAAATAAATAAATAAATAAATAAATAAATAAAAGATGATCAGCCACTATAATCTTTTCTCCTTTTCAATAATAATGGAAACACTGCTTAAATTTATTGATAGGAATTCTATATCTTGGCTAATACATAATTCTAAGATGGCTCCTATTACCCTCAACCCTGGTGTTACTCCATGATTGTATTACTTTACACGGAAAAAAGGAATTTTTATAGATGCAATTAAGGTTACTAATCAGCTGACCTTAAGATAGGAAGATTATCAGGGTGGTTCTAATCTAATCACATGAGTCCTATAAAACCTATAAAAGCAGAGTGTTTTCTTTAGCCAGAAGCAAAAGAGGAAGTCAGAGAGATGAAGTGTGAGGGGGGAGGTCCTCCATTGCTGAGATGAAGATGACCAATGGAGCAAGAATCCAAGAGTGGCTTCTGGGAGGTTACAGGGGGCTATAGCCAACAGTTAGCAAAAGAACAGGGATTCCTATCCTATAATTGCAAGAAACTGAATTCTTCCAACAGTGGCAGTAATGAGCTTGAGAGATGACCTTGATTCCAGATAAGATCACAGCTGGTTAACACCTTAATTTCAGCCTTGAGCTTGAGACTCTGAGCAGATAAACCAGCCCTGTTATCCTGAATTTCTGACCTAAAGAATTGCAACAACAACAACAAAAAAGGATATTGTTTTAAGTTGTTAAGTGTATGGAAATTTGTCACTCAACAATAAACAAAGACTACAGCCAAAACATCTGGATAATTTATTGCTGCATCCTTCGTATCTTAAATAAGAAAAGGGTATCTCAAAGCTCTGAAACATAAATCTGTCCATTTTCCTTTAAAATAAAAGTTTGCTCAAGTGTACATTGGAAAACATATGCTTTATTAAAAGAACATTCTCTTTAAAAAATAAGTAGATGACTATATTATTCATGAATTCTTTATGGCATTACAAACCAATGTCTGGTGTAATTTTTAAGGCCTGTTAACGTATTAACGTAAAGTTTGTTGGATTCCATAAAATAATAGTTGGTCTCTGAAGTATTTAATGAAATGAGGTTTCTATACATCAAACATTTAAACAAAAGTCAATGAGAGAATTAGATGGTTTAAACAAAATGGTTATATGGAACCATGATGATGGGCATTTCATGTTTATGTGTATATCAAAACATCAAATTGTTCACTGAAAATATATGCAATTTCAATTTGTCGGTTATATCCCAATAAAGCTGAAAATACTATTGAATTGTTAAAAAATATATTGAACCATGGATTTCTTTATTCAAGGGCGACTGCTTTACAGAACAAATAGGTGACTTAATTTCTTAATTTGGAAATTCTATTATGTAATTTTAGTTAAGCTAACTGCAAGTTTGCAGTTTACAAAAATTGAAAGAAAATAGCTTTTTTATAATAGTGAGATCCCATCTGTACAAATTTGTTTTTTAAATGCTAAACTAAAATAGAAAACATTAATATTTTAATAGTGAAAGGATGAGCATTAGTTTAACTTTCAGTCGTAAAAAATCATATTAACATCCAAATCATGTCACAAGTTATTTGCAGTATGAGAACAGAGTCAATATTTTGATTAAATAAATTAAGGTAATAACGTTAATGAACAGTGAGCTAAAATACTAAAATGCATTGATGACAGAAGCATGTCTAGACCCTGCAAATATATATGCTTCTATTGCTTCCTATGCCTCAAACATAAATAAGATCTTTAATTTCTATCTTAAGAATTATGCCTGATAAATATGCTCCTACTTTGTTTGCTCTATAATCCTCAAATTATAATACTTCTGTTGTTTGTCTTGTTTTTCAAAATAGCCCAAAAGACCTATCAGGAAGGTTTGGATTTTGTACACATTTATTCATACTTCCCCTATTCAGTCCCTAGTGAATAGTCTGCTCTACAACCACATTCAGGCAATGAGAATTCAGTTAAGTACCAACTTAGAGTCCAGCCCTTCCTGTTCCAGTAGCATTTTTAGTTCTTCAAGTAAATGTGCCTTGACTCACTTAAGGTTATCAATTGCCATTCCTCAAATTTAACTGCATGGTGATAAGTTTGAAGGTGTGAATGGTATTCCAACAGAGAATACCCTGGGACCATGTATTCTTTTCAGAAAAGTCACAAAGCAGGTGGCACTGATATTTTGTCACTGTTGAAAGATTAAAATGATAGTAATAAGAGGTTATTTTAAAATGTTCCAAATTCTGGC
This sequence comes from Theropithecus gelada, assembly GCF_003255815.1. Classification (NCBI taxonomy): domain Eukaryota; kingdom Metazoa; phylum Chordata; class Mammalia; order Primates; family Cercopithecidae; genus Theropithecus; species Theropithecus gelada. The sequence goes on from NC_037673.1 coordinate 56,535,897, forward strand.
CGGGAGCAGTGGCTTACGCCTGTAATCCCAGCACTTTGGGAGGCCGAGGCGGGTGGACCATGAGGTCAGGAAATCGAGACCATCCTGGCTAACACAGTGAAACCCCGTCTCTACTAAAAAATACAAAAAAATTAGCCAGGCGTGGTGTTGGGCACCTGTAGACCCAGCTACTCGGGAGGCTGAGGCAGGAGAATGGCGTGAACCCAGGAGGCAGAGCTTGCAGTGAGCAGAGATCGTGCCACTGCACTCCAGCCTTGGCAACAGAGCGAGACTCTGTTTCAAAAAACAAACAAACAAAAAGTTTCCAAATTCTAGGGTTTTATCTTATTATTATTTTTCCAAAACTGGGGCATATTCTAAGTTCATTGTCACATGTATTTCATATTTTATTCTTACCTAGCACTGAATTTTATATAAGCAATATGCTTTCTATCACTTTCTAACTGCATTATGTATTATCCCTTCGCCCCACCCCAGAGCCTTTTGTTCAGCCAGTGATATCAAGGAATGCATCCTTTAGGGGTGTGGTTCAGGATTCAGTAACACATTGGAGTATGCGCTATTGCCTTGAATCATCAGATTTTTATATGAAGCCAAAATAGTTTTTATAAAATATAGATTGTTATTCCTAGCAATGGTTTTTACTGCCAACCACGAGAGATGTTTGCTAGCCTTTCGTTACTTTCTGAGCATAAAATCACCCCAGCACTGCTTATCCCTAAGGCACAGGCTGAACAAGGATGGTGAAAATCTATGTACTTTCCAGGGTTGAGGGAAGAAATGATCCCACACATGACACCTGCTGACTCCTGGCACCTGTATCCATATTTTATCCTCAAGTAACGAATATCTCAGTTCATTGTTCTTAAAGACATGTTTCTCGAAGAGTCATTCTTAAAGTTGTGTAAAACAGAATCCGTACATTAATTATCCATGCCTACTGCTTACTTATCTGAATAGCAAAGAGAACAACAATTAAAATAAAAAATTGCTGCCACAGAATTCACTATAAATATGTTAATGGGACTCTCAAGACAACCCCTTTACAGCTTTTCAAAACTTCAAGGGGTATTTTTAACTTAATAATGGAAGAAAAAAATGCTTGCAATACACCCAATACACCTGTACCATAAAGAAGAACAAATCAAGTGGGAGCTGTCCAGTGTCATGAGAGAGCAGCAATGCAGGGCAGTGTTGTGGAATTCAGCAGGCAGCACCGGCTCTAAACTGAATTATAACTATTATATCCTCATCTATGCTTCTATGTCTAGAAATGTCCCATAGAACTTCCTGCAATAGCAGAAATGTTCTATATCTGTGCTGTCCAATACAATAGCCACTAATGGATATTTAAATTTAGATTTATTAAAATAAAATTGAAAATTTAGTTTCTTTCACATATGGCTAATGAATACCAATTTGGATAGAGAATGAGATTCTTTTTTTAAAGATACTTATACCACCTATTATTTATTGGGCCCTAACCTCAAGCCAGAAGTTTATCCTTTTTTCCCACAAATATTGAATAAGTATCTATTTTGTACCAGGCACTGTTCTGCAAACCCAGAACAAAACAACCTACAAGACAAGTAGGGCCCTGGCACCATGGACTTTTCAGCCTAGTGTGGGGGACAGAAAAAGAATATGAAAATACATAATTCTATTATTTACTTTGGCATATTATATAGGGCAAGGGACTGGGTGTGCCAGGAAAGGGTAAGACTGTTCTTAGAAAAGGTAGTTGTTTTATTCCATTCTCACGCCACTAATAAAGACATACCTGAGACTGGGTAATTTATAATGGAAAGAGGTTTAATTGACTCACAGTTCAGCATGGCTGGGGAAGCCTCAGGAAACTTACAACCATGGTGGAAGGGGAAGCAAACACGTCCTTCTTCACATGGCAGCAGCAAGGAGAAGTGCCAAACAAAAGGGGGAAAGCCCCTTAAAAACCTATCAGATCTCATGAGAACTCACTCACTATCACAAGAACAGCATGAGTGTAACTGCCTCCATGATTCAACTACCTCCCACTTGGTCCCTCCCACTACACGTAGGGATTATGGGAACTACAATTCAGGATGATATTTTGGTGGGGACACAGTCAAACTACATCAGTGGTGCAGCATGGTCTAAGAAAGTGACCTCTGAGTGTTGTTATGGGTTGTATTGTGTCCTCCATCAAAATTCATGTTGAATTCCTAACCTCTCAGTACCCTAGAATGGGACTTTATTTGGAAATAGGGTTTTTGCAGATGTTAAGATAAGATAAGATAGTTAAGATAAGATAGTTAAGATAAGGTCATATAGGAGTAAGATGTGCCCTACTTCAATGTGACTGGTGTCCTTGTAATAAAAGGGAAATTTGGACATAGAGACATGCACAGAGAGAAGACGAAGGGAAAACACAGACAGAAGGCCATCTACAAGCTAAGAAAAGAACCTGAAACAGATCCTTCCTCACAGCCCTCAGAAAGAACCAACCCTGCCAACACCTTGATCTCAGACTCCTAGCCTCTAGAACGGTGAGATAATAAATTTCTGTTGCTTAAGGCACTCAGCTTGTGGTATTTTCTATGGCAGCCCTAGCCAACTAATATAAGTAGCAACTTGAGGAAGCCGTGCAAATTGTGCATGTCATTTAATCCTCACAGCTCCCTTATGTGTTAGGCATTGGTGTCTCCATTTATCAGATTAGAATTTCAAGTTCAAAACTATGAAAATAATTTGCCTGAGGAAATATTTCTCTGATGTGGCAGAGTCCAGAGAGAAGTCTGAGTTAGCCTGATCCCTAGGTCTCAATGTTTCTTATTATACTCTTTGACTACCTTGACTTATCTAAATACACTCACATCTGATTCAATGACAATGAAACAATTAATTTTACAAGTAAATAGATTAGTCTATATCGTTATGTATATACTGTAGCTTCAGTTAAAATAAAATTTTAAAGTCTAGCAAAGATGTCTTATTTGGCTTTTTCTTCAAAACTAACTCCATATTATTTGATTTGAATCTACTGTGACCGTTAGCCTTTCAAGAATGGAGATACATACACATATATGCATATGCACACATACACACATATGTCTATATATAATTTTAGTCTATTTTATAGCTTACATTTTAGATTAATTTAAGCATTGTGATGTAAAGTCTACAGTACTCTTCTCTCAGCCTTTTCCCCACTGCCTTCCCTTCTATTTTACGTGTCCAGCCTGACACTCATATTATCTTGCTTCAGCATACATCTATTTCTTAAAGTCAGTTTTCTACGAGGACAGACAAAATCCCCTTATAATGAATACAGGCATGTTTATAGACCCTCACCTTCATCAAAGAGGCTTCAATTTCTCTTAAGAGTATAGGAAGCCGAAAATACATTCTGAAAATATAAGCTCAACACCTGCCTTCCTGAAAATATGGGTGGTGGAAAGCCCTTATGAGTGGATAGCCTATGATTTGTTTGCTCAATTAGTGAAAAGAAACACTTCAATTGGCAAAAATGTTTGCCCAAATAAGAATGGCTTTATAGAAATGTTCTAAATATGGCCTGACTCTAATCAAGCAATGCCATCTGCTTGATGAGTGATAAGGTCACAACTTCTATAATAGAAGCAGTATCCAGTGCCAGAAATGAAGACACAGAAGTCCAACTGTTGCCTACACTAAACATGGCTACCTATGTTGTAGGAGGCCTGTACATATCTGTTAGCTTCAGGTATGATCTTATCAAGAGGTACTTTGATTGGTCTTGATCCTGCTAATGATGAGGTGTAGACCCTTGACTGAGTCACTTAATTTTCCTGACACTCAGCTTTTTTCCCTAGAAAATGTAGCTAACAATTTCTATTTCTCATGTTTGTGGTAGGGACAAAATGAGGTCATACTCTTGAAGACATCTTGTGAACTGCAAAATAAAATGTAAGCAAAAGGCACAATTTTTCCATCTGTAAGGAATGGCTCCTAGAATAAAAAATGACTTTGAAGTAGCTTTTGAGTACTTATTGTGTACCAAGCACATGGCCAATAACTTCATTTGCATTACCTCATTTTATCTCATAATGACACTATCAATTATGTATTATTACAACTGCCATCTTCCAGAAGAGGCAACTAGTGCTTAAATGGTTTCAGTGAGTTGCCCAAAGTTCCCCAGCTATTAAGTGCCAGAGAATAGATTTGAACCCACCTGTGTTCTTAACTATTTCTTCTCTTATCCCTTACACCCCTGCCAATGATAAAAAAGAGCAACTATTATTAAAACTATATTACTGAGATAATTTATTTGTTTCTGCTTGTGGAGACAAAAATTTTAAGATCATTATTTTTCAATTATAAGAAAAGAATAAAGATGACCAAATAGAAACACCTCCGGCCTGCAGCTCCCAGTGAGATCAACACAGAAGGCAGGTGATTTCTGCATTTCTAACTGAGGTGCCCAGTTCATCTCACTGGAACTGGTTAGACAGTGGGTGCAGCCCACAGAGGGCAAGCAGAAGCAGGGTGGGGTGTCACCTCACCTGAGAAGCACAAGGGGTTGGGGAACTCCCTCCTTTACCCAAGGGAAGCCTGTAAGGGATTGTGTCATGAGGAATGGTGCTACTCAGCCAAGATACTGCGCTTTTCCCATGGTCTTCACTACCCACAGACCAGGAGATTCTCTTGGGTGCCTATACCACAAGGGCCCTGGGTTTCAAGCACAAAACCGGGTGGCTGTTTAGGCAGACACTGAGCTAGCTGCAGGAGTTTTTTCTCGTAACCCAATGGCACCTGGAACACCATGAGACAGAGCCATTCAATCCTCTGGAATGGGGCTGAAGCCAGGGAGCCAAGGGGTCTTGCTCAGTGAATCCCACACCAACAGAGCCCGGCAAGCTAAGATCCACTGGCTTGAAATTCTTGCTGCCAGTACAGCAGCCTGAAGTTGACCTGGGATGCTCTATCTTGGTGTGGGGTGGAGTGTGTGCCATCACTGAGGTTTGAGTAGGTGGTTTTTCCCTCACAGTGTAAATAAAGCTGCCAGGGAGTTCGAACTGGGCAGAGCCCACTGCAGCTCCACAAAGTTGCTATAGCTAGACTGCCTCTCTAGATTCTTCCTGTCTGGGCAGGGTATCTCTGAAAGAAAGGTAGCAGCCCCAGTCAGGGGCTTACAGATAAAACTCTCATCTCCTTGGGACAGAGCACCTCAGGGGAGGGGTGGCTCTGGGCACAGCTTCGGCAGACTTAAATGTTCCTGCCTGCCAGCTCTGAAGAGAGCAGCAGATCTCCCAGCACAGCCCTTGAGCTCTGCTAAGGAACAGACTCCCTCCTCAAGTGGGCCCCTGATGCCTGTGCCTCCCAATGGGGAGATACCTCCCAGCAGGGGTCAACAGACACCTCATACAGGAGAGCTCTGACTGGCATCTGGTGAGTGCCCCTCTGGGACGAAGCTTCCAGAGAAAGGAGCAGGCAGCAATATTTGCTGTTGTGCAACCTCTGCTAGTGATACCCAGGCAAACAGGGTGTGGAGTGGACCCCCAGCAAATTCCAGCAAACCTGCAGAAGAGAGGCCTGACTGTTAGAAGGAAAACTAATAAACAAAAAGCAATAGCATCAACATCAACAAAAAAGATGACCATGCAAAAATTCCATCCAAAGGTCACCAACAGCAAAGACCAAAGGAAAATAAATCCATGAAGATGAGGAAAACCAGTGGAAAAAGGATGAAAATTCCAAAAAACAAAATGCCTCTTCTCCTCTGAAGGATCACAACTCCTCACCAGAAAGGGAACAAAACTGGACAGAAAATGAGTTAGATCAATTCACAGAAATAGGCTTCAGAAGGTGGGTAATAACAAACTCCTCAAAGCTAAATAAGTATGTTCTAACCTAATGCAAGCAAGGTAAGAACTTTGATAAAAGGTTAGCAGAATTGCTAACTAGAATAACCAGTTTAGAGAAGAACATAAACAACCTGATGGAGTTGAAAAAACCACAGCACGAGAACATCATGAAGCTTACCATATTATCAATAGCCAAACTGATCAAGTGGAAGAAAGGATATCAGAGACTCAAGATCAACTTCATGAAATAAAGCATGAAGACAAAATTAGATAAAAAAGAATGAAAAGGAATGAACAAAGCCTCCAAGAAATATGGAACTATGTAAAAAGCCAAACCTATGTGTGATTGGTGTACCCGAAAGAGATGGGAAGAATGGAACTAAGTTGGAAAACTTTTCAGGATATTTTCCAGGAGAACTTCCCCAACCTAACAAGACAAGCCAATCATTCAAATTCAGAAAATACAGAGAACACCACAAAGATACTCCTTGAGAAGAGCAACCCCAAGACACGTATCGTGAGATTCACCAAGGTTGAAATGAAGGAAAAAATGTTAAGGGCAGCCAGAGAGAAAGGTCGAGTCACCCACAAAGGGAAGCCCATCAGACTAACAGTAGCTCTCTCTGCAGAAACCCTACAAGCCAGAAGAGAGTGGGGGCCAATATTCAACATTCTTAAAGAGAAGGATTTTCAACCCAGAATTTCATACCCAGCCAAACTAAGCTTCATAAGTGAAAGAGAAATAAAATCCTTTATGGACAAGCAAATCCTGACGGATTTTGCCACCACCAGGCCCACCTTACAAGAGCTCCTGAAGGAAGCACTAAATATAGAAAGGAAAAACTGGTCTCAGTCACTGCAAAAATATACCAAATTGTAAAGACCATTGACACTATGAAGAAACTGCATCAACTAATGGGCAAAATCAACAGCTAGCATCATCATGACAGGGTCAAATTCACACATAACAATATTAACCATAAATGTAAATGAGCTAAAAGCCCCAATTAAATGGCACAGGCTGGCAAATTGGATAGAGTCACGACCCATCAGTGTGCTGTATTCAGTAGACTCATCTCACGTGCAAAGACACACATAAGCTCAAAAATAAAGGGATGGAGGAAGATTTACTAAGCAAATAGAAAGGAAAAAAAAAGGCAGGTATTGCAACCCTAGTCTCTGATAAAACAGACTTCAAACCAAAAGAGATAAAAAAAGCCAAAGAAGGGCATTACATAATGGTAAAGGGATCAATGCATCAAGAAGAGCTAACTACCTTAAATATATATCCACCCAATACAAGAGCACCCAGATTCATAATGCAAGTTCCTAGAGACCTACAAAGAGACTTACACTTCCACACAATACTAGTGGGAGACTTTAACACCTCACTGTCAATATTAGACAGATGAACGAGACAGAAAATTAACAAGGATATTCAGGAGTTGAACTAAGCTCTGGACCAAGTGGACCTAATAGACATCTACAGAACTCTCCATCACAAATCAACAGAATATACATTCTTCTCATCACAGCATCGCACTTATTCTAAAATTGACCACATAATTGGAAATAAAACACTCCTCAGCAAATGCAAAAAAAAAAAAAAAAACCAGAAATCATAACAAATAGTCTCTCAGACCACAGTGCAATCAAATTAGAACTCAGGATTAAGAAACTCATGCAAAACAGCACAACTACATGGAAAACGAAAAACCTGCTCCTGAATGACTACTGGGTAAATAACAAAATGAAGGCAGAAATAAATAAGTTCTTTGAAACTAATAAGAACAAAGACACTATGTACCAGAATCTCTGGGACAGAGCTAAAGCAGTGTTTAGAGGGAAATTTATAGTACTAAATGCCCACAGGAGAGTGAGAAAGATCTAAAATCGACACCCTAACATCACAATTAAAAGAATTAGAGAAGCAAGAGCAAATAAATTTAAAAGCTAGCAGAAGACAAGAAACAACTAAGATCAGAGCAGAACTGAAGGAGATAGAGACACGAAAAACCCTTCAAAAAAATCAATGAATCCAGGAGCGGGTTTTTTGAAACGATTAACAAAACAGACCACTAGCCAGATCAATAAAGAAGAAAAGAGAGAAGAATCAAATAGACACAATAAATAAAAAATGATAAAGGGGATATCACCACTGATCCCACAGAAATACAAACTACTATCAGGGAATACTATAAACATCTCTACACAAAGAAACCAGAAAATCTAGAAGAAATGGATAAATTCCTGGCCACCTACAACCTCCCAAGACTAAACCAGAAAGAAGTGGAATCCCTGAATAGACCAATAACAAGTTCTGAAATTGAGGCAGTAATGAATAGCTTACCAACCAAAAAAAGCCCAGGACCAGATGAATTCACAGCCAAATTCTACTAGAGGTACAAAGAGGAGCTGGTACCATTCCTTCTGAAACTATTCCAAACAACAGAAAAAGAGGGACTCCTCCCTAACTCATTTTATGAGGCCAGCATCATCCTGATACCAAAATCTGGCAGACACACAACAAAAAAAAGAAAATTTCAGGCCAATATCCCTGATGAACACCAATGCGAAAATCCTCAATAAAATACTGGCAAACTGAATCCAGCGGCACATTAAAAAGCTTATCTACCATGATCAAGTGGGTTTCATCCCCGGGATGCAAGGCTGGTTCTATATACGCAAATCAATAAACATAACCCATCACATAAATGAAACCAATGACAAAAACCACATGACTAACTCAATAGATGCAGAAAAGGCCTTCGATAAAATTCAACACCGCTTCATGCTAAAAACACTCAACAAACTAGGTATTGATGCAACATGTCTTGAAATAATAAGAGCTATTTATGACAAATCCACAGCCAATAACATACCAAATGGGCAAAAGCTGGAAGCGTTCCCTTTGAAAACTGGCACAAGACAAGGATGCCCTCTCTCACCACTCCTATTCAACATAGTATTGGAAGTTCTGGCCAGAGCAATCAGGCAAGAGAAAGAAATAAAATGTATTCAAATAGGAAGAGAGGATGTTAAATTATCTCTGTTTGCGGATTACATGATTGTATATTTAGAAAACCCCATCGTCTCAGCCCAAAATCTCCTTAAGCTGATAAGCAACTTCAGCAAAGGCTCAGGATACAAAATCAATGTGCAAAAATCACAATCATTCCTATACACAAATAATAGAGAGCCAAATCATAAGCAAACTCCCATTCACAATTGCTACAAAGAGAATAAAATACCTAGGAATACAACTTACAAGGGATGTGAAGGACCTCTTCAAGTAGAACTACAAACCAATGCCCAAGGAAATAAGAAAAGACACAAACAAATGGAAAAACATTCCATGTGCATGGATAGGAAGAATCAGTATCGTGAAAATGACCACGATGTCCAAAGTAATTTACAGATTCAATGCTTCCCATCAAGCTACCATTGTTTCTTCACAGAATTAGAAAAAACTACTTTAAATTTCATATGGAACCAAAAGAGAGCCCATATTGCCAAGGCAATCCTAAGCAAAAGAAAAAAACAAACAAACAAAAAACAAAGCTGGAAGCATCAAGCTACCTGACTTCAAACTATACTATAAGGCTATAGTAACCAAAACAGGATGTTACTGGTACCAAAAGAGTTATATAGACCAATGGAACAGAACAGAGGTCTCAGAAAGAACACCACACATTTACAACCATCTGACCTTTAACAAATCTGACAAAAACAAGCAATGGGGAATGGATTCCCTATTTAATAAATGGTGTTGGGAAAACTGGCTAGCCATATGCAGAAAACTGAAACTGGACCACTCCCTTATACCTTATACAAAAATTAACTCAAGATGGATTAAAGACTTAAACGTAAGACCTAAAACCATAAAAACCCTAGAAGAAAACCTAGGCAATACCATTCAGGACATAGGCATGGGCAAAGAGTTCATGACTAAAACACCAAAAGCAATGGCAACAAAAGCCAAAATTGACAAATGGGATCTAACTAAACTAAAGAGCTTCTGAACAGCAAAAGAAACTATCATCACAGTGAACAGGCTACAGAATGAGAGAAAAGTTTTGCAATCTCCATCTGACAAAGGGCTAATATCCAGAATCTACAAGGAACTTAAAACAAATTTACAAGAAACAACCCCATCAAAAAGTGGCAAAGGATATGAACAGACAGTTATCAAAAGAAGACATTTATGCAGTCAACAAACATATGAAAAAAAGCTCATTATCACTGGTCATTAGAGAAATGCAAATCAAAACTACAATGAGATACCATCTCACACCAGTTAGAATGGCGATCATTAAAAAGTCAGGAAACAATAGATGCTGGAGAGGATGTGGAGAAACAGTAACACTTTTATACTGTTGGTAGGAGTGTAAATTAGTTCAACCATTGTGGAAGACAGTGTGGTGATTTCTCAAGGATCTAGAAGTAGAAATACCATTTGCCCAGCAATCCCATTACTGGGTATATACCCAAAGGATTATAAATCATTCTCCTATAGATACACATGCACATGTATGTTTACTGCAGCATTATTCACAATAGTAAAGACTTGGAACCAACAAAAATGCCCATCAATGATAGACTGGATAAAGAAAATGTGGTACATATACACCATGGAATACTTTGCAGACATAAAAAAAAAGAGTTCATGTCATTTGCAGGGACTTAGATGAAGCCTGAAACCATCATTCTCAGCAAACTAACATAGGAACCAAAAACCAAACACTGCATGTTCTCACTCATAAGTGGGAGCTGAACAATCAGAACACAGGGCACAGGGAGAGGAACATCAGGCACCAGGGCCTGTCGGGGGGTGGGGGGCAAAGGAAGGGATAACATTCGGAGAAATACCTAATGTAAATGATGAGTTGATGGGTGCAGCAAACCACCATGGCACATGTACACCTATGTAACAAACTGCACATTCAGCACATGTATCCCAGAACTTCAAGCATAATAAAAATAAATACATTTATATCATGAAGGAAAAAGAAAAGAATAAAGTTTGTGTGATACATGCTATCTATAACAAAAAAATCAATACTTCTATTGAAAGTCATAAATATTATTTACTATGGACTATAATAAGGTATTATTCTGCTCTTCACTTCAAAGACCCATCTTTTGAATATGGCAAGTAGCTAGGGAAATATTGAAAGTTCCAGTATTATTTAGCTATATTTTCCAAATTCTCCACTAATCTTTGTGTGTAGACATTTAACCAAATAAAATGATTCATATTACCTAATGTTGTTACTCATGCCAAATATATTTCACAATAAAAAAAAGAGATCTGAGTGTGTAGAGAGGATGGATAGGAAATGACAAAGTAAAGTGATTTGAGAAGGGATTAGGTCTAATCAGTTGGGTTTATTTTTTTTTTCTGGCAATAATTAAGGTATTTACTGAAGCAATGGGTTATCATAAAGCAAAAAACAAAGAAACTCCTAACCCACTCCATGAGACAGAATTTCATAAAAGCATTTCTATAAAAATGATGAATAGTCCACCAGAATCGAAATGTATACAAATGGCAAAGCTAGTTGGAGGAGTGTGTGTATGTGTGTGTGTGTGTGTGTGTGTGTGTGTGTGTGTGCTGCCTTGGTCTCTCAAGTCTATCAAAAGAGGGGAAAAAGAAAAGGTGACTTGCTGACTGAGCAAGTCTAGGCCTAACATCAGATACTATAATACCACCATTAAAAAAAAAAAAGGAATTCATCATAAATGCTACTTAAAAGACAGTAAAGAGCCAACATACATGTTTGGGAACAAGTAACTCCTATCAGCGACCTTAACTGAGAGAGACACGGAGCTTAACCTGAGGGCAGCAGGGCTTCCTCAGTGCCCCCACCCTCTACCTCCCAACCCTTATAGTATCATTTTTCTTTAGCCTACAAAGATATGTATGAACACAGTTTTGTTTGTTTGTTTGTTTGTTTTTAAAGATAGCTAAGGACAACGCACATTTGTAAATAGAGGGAACATGACATAGTGGATTAAGGACAGTGTACAGTATTTTATATAAAAGATTCTACAACAAATTTTCTTGAAAAAATGAGGCAGATATGAGATGTCCTGAAGTCCCCAGTTCTCATAACTTTGAGGACATGAGTAAATTTGTTATATGGCATTTCACAGGTACTGAGTTACAGGATTTTGGTCAGTAACAATTTCTTGCCAGAAGCACTATCTTTTGTAATGGGCTACATAGCAGAATGTTTGTTCTATTTTAGTTTTATTTTGCTTTAGTTTTGTAGGAGGTAGGACGAGAAGAACTCTTACTAAATTCTATTACCTAGAAATATTTTTATAGCATAAAACATTTTCCACAAATTTTTCTATGCACATTATTTAATAATTTTTATGTTATCATTTTCCAAATTATTATACATCTATAATACCAATTCAATGACTACTGTGTATAGTCTCTTGATATTACTGATCCATTTTTGAGATATTAAGGGTTTTTTCCTTTTTTTATTATTATAAACGATACTGTGAGGAACAGCTTCTTCACATATATTTTGGTTAATTTATCTGACTATGCCTTAAAGTTAAATTCCTACAAGAGAAAGTCTTCGGCTTTGGAAAGATAATTGGTGCTTTACAAAGATAGTTCTTGCTGGTGGTGATGGCTGTGTTGAGGGAGAGAAAAGGCTAAAGACTGAGAAGCCCATAACTGAAACTCAGGCAGTGGTAACAGAAGTGCAGATGAGGTAGAGCAGAAAAGATATTCACAAGGCAGAATCAACAGGGTACAGAGACTGATCAATGGGAAGCTGAGGAGAGACACAAGGAGAGAGAAAAGTCACGGGTGGCCTGAAGGCTTCTAGCGTGAACAACTGGGGAGTACATAATGAGTTTCAAATTGAACTTGCTGAGTCTGAGGTGCCTTCAAGGTATCCTGGTAGAAATGGTCAATGGGCAGTACACAGTGGAAATATATAGCATCCCAGGACACAGACCCACACGTTCCTGACAAACACAAATCAATCTGGTTTTACAGGAGTTCATAATATCACCTCTGCCAATTTTAAATATAGTGTGTATCGTGTGTATTATGTGTGTGTGTGTGTGTGTGTGTGTGTGTGTGGTGGGATGGGGATTACACAGGAAATTTCTTTGGTTGTTGTCCAAAGTCACTGCATTTGATGTAACAGCGCTCTCTCTCTCTCTCTTCTTTTTTTTTTTTTTTTTTTTTTTTTTTTTTTTTTTTTTTAACATTAATGCCTCAATCTCAAAGAAGAGCTTTAGTCTTATTATAAACAATACTGATTTAAAATTTGCAAATTTAAAACTGGAGTGAATATGGAACAAAAAAGTTATTGAAAAGTAACAATCAATCCATCAATGCTCCCAGTGAAGAATAAACATCATCATAAGAATGCCCAATACTTGCAGTGTTTATTGTTTTTTGAAAAAGATTTACACAGGCATACGACATTTGATTTTTACCATAACCTTGGAAGGCACATTAGTTTTTATTGCTAATTTGCAGATCTAAGGAAACCGAAGTTCTGAAAAGCTAAATAATTTTTTTCTGTTGTTCACAGCTGGTAGATGCTCAAATTGAAACTTGAGCCCTGGCTTTCACACTCTGGGGCCAGAGTTCTTCCCCTCACCCTCCAGCTAGCTACATTAAATCAATCAATCAATAATATTTTATTACCTTTTCTTTCTCTTCCTCCTCATTATTCTAATCAAGATACCTTAAGTTTTGAATTCAAAATGTATCTCATTCTTATGGCAAAGTAGGTTTCAAGTCATTTCATGGAAATTTATACAAGTGCCTGTGTGCTACAATGGCTGAGTTAGAGCACAGTGCTCTGAGGCATTTCCCGCTGTGGAGACACAGCCTGGCTGACTCACAGCCCTGTGTCTGTCACTTGGCAACTTTTTCCAGTAGCATGTCCTTCCACTACATTTTTCAGTCACCTTTCTCAACTGCACAAATCCTGCCTGGTAAATATGTGTGTGATTCAAGCTTACACTACTTTTTGGAACCTCATTCAATTGTCACCTCTTGCACACATACATACACACACACAAACAGCCAAAAAACCAGTTTTGAGTATGCCTCTTTCTCAACAGTGTTCTCTAAAAATTTATCATAACACCATTATCATTCTTTAACTCTATGGTTCAGATGTAAGGCAATTCTGTATCTCTTTATTTGCCTCTTGTGTAGTCTCCACTCACCTTCATTCTCAGAGATTTATAGAAAATGTTTCCCATATACTGCTAACTCAGAAGTCACATTTATTTTTCAGGTTTTTAAGGCTGAGTCTGACCTGAAAGCACTTTTTTATGGGTTCAGTTACTCTTGAAGGTTAAAGTGACTTTCTTTGGCTTCCTAATTTATTTTAGAAAGCCATTATAACTGTGACAGAAGAAATCTAACCAAAATAGCACAAAAATATTCTGATCAAACTCAGTTTTTAGTTTTGGCTAAAAGCTATTTATTGCATGTTTGGTGCTGCTTTTAAAAAAAGTTTCATTGAGATGTAACTGAGATAAAATAAACTGGATATATTTAAAGTGTACAACTTGACGAGTACTGCAAATATATACTTGTGAGTCTCACACCAGTGAGACCATCACCACAAGCAAGGGAATGAACATATCCATCACTCCCACACTGCCGACTTCCCGTGTGTTCCTTCACAATCCCTCCTTTTCCCTTCTCTGACACACATTCTGGAAAGGGAGACCGAATATTGTTAAAACATCAAATTCTTTCCAACTTTTCTATAAATCTAACTTTGTTTTAATAAAAACCACAATAGGAGTCTCAAAAAATGTAAAAACATTGTCCGGAAATAAAAGCACTTTAAAATGATGTTACAAATGAGGAAATAAGAAAATGATGAATATATCAATATAAAACCAGGCAAAGTCCATAGGCAGAGAATGCTCATCCCTCTAAAATGGCTAATAAAAAGATTGAAATCTAAATCTAAATCTTACTAATAATCAAATAAATAACAATTAAAATGGCATATTCATTTACATTAATTTTTGGCAAAGATTTAGAAGACAGTATGATGCTAAGAGTGTAAATATTAGAAGACAATATGATGCTAAGAGTTTAAAGCTTTTTGAAAGTAGACACTAATATATTGCTGAAAAAAGTACAGATTTCCTTATAACTATTGCAATATTAAATGTACATTATTTTTGATGTAGCAACTTGTCTAGAAGTTAATACTAAAGAAATAAATGAACAATGGCAACAACTTGGGAGCAATGTAAATGTCTGTCATTAGTAAACTGGTTAACTATCTAACGGTTCATTCATATAAAGGAATCACCAGAGGCCATTTAAATGGTAAAGTTTATCTGTCTGAATTCAGTGGAAATAAAATGAGTGAAAGAAAAGGAGATACATATAGAATGATTTCTTTTCTTTTGTATACAAAAATAATCCAGTTTTTTCAGGTGTAAGAAGAATTCTGGAAAAAACTACATAAAATTTAAGTAAAGTTCTCTCTGGCAATGAGGGTAAAACACTGTCACTTTTTACTACATATCTATTTAATTTTACTAAAAAATATTTACTCCTTTTATAATTTCAAATGTTTTCATTTAATAACAATACGTATATATTCTTATTAAATTTATATAGTTTTCTATGTCCCTCTAAACATATGCACTGATACGGTTTGGCTTTGTGTCCCCACCCAAATCTCATTTTGAATTACACTCTCATAATTCCCATGTGTTGTGGGGGACACCCGGTGGGAGATAATTTGAATCATGGGGGCAGTTTCCCCTATACTATTCTCGTGAATAAGTCTCACAGGATCTGATGGTTTTATCAGGGGTTTCTGCTTTTGCATCTTCCTCATTTTCTCTTGCTGCCACCATGTAAGAAGTGCCTTTTGCCTCCCACCATGATTTTGAGGCCTCCCCAGGCATGTGGAACTGTAAATCCAATTAAACCTCTTTTTATTCCCAGTCTCAGATACGTCTTTATCAGTAGCATGAAAACAAACTAATACATGCGCTAAGAACAAAATCCTAAAAAATATACTACAAAGTGTTAGATTCATTCTATAACCACAAGAAGTCTTGTAAAAAAATTTGTTCATCTGATTTTTCTAATTTTTGTACAATTATTTGTCATAAGCGGTATAACAAAATACTTCTAATAACCTCCTGTTTAGGTAAAATCAATATAACAAAAAATTACTTAAACAGTATAAAATAGTCAATCTCTACAATTTTTTTTTCCAAATGCTGACAATAATAATAAAGTAAATACAGTCACTAGGAAGACTTCTGCCTCTTGCCCAAAGGAGTCAGATTTATGCTTGTTCATGAAAGAATGGCAAAAACTGGACAAAATGAATGAAACAACAATTTTCAGACCTTAGGCAACAGTTAGCAAAGCATGGTGATTACAGAAAAGGAATGCAATGAGATGACGCCTGTGATTGCCCCAGTGTACATACCGGAGAGTTTCCAGGTCCCAACATAAGCGGGGGGGATCCCTGCCTGACCCCAAAGTCTCCCTAAGTTGAGGAGATGGAGCTGGGAATTCAGGGAGGTCAAGGTAGCTACAATTTGCTGAACAGAGAGGAGAGAGTGGCCAGAGAGAGGACTCAGGGACATCTGCACAGGCCCCCTCTTGAGTCTTCAGCTGAGTGTTGATCAGCCTGAGGAAGGTGAGATTTCTGGGAAAAAGCTGGAGGAAGGAATGACAAAGACAGAAGAGGAAACTTTTTGGGGTGATATATATATATGTGTATTATCTTGGTTTTGGTAATTTTCTCACAGATGTGTATACCTATATCAAAACTTACTAAATTGTGTACTTTACATGTAGGTTATTTTTTTCCAGTGGAGTTTTAAAAACAATTTTGTAAAGAAAAAAAATGTATCATGAAAATGAACTGATGGGCTAGGATATTACTCAAATTAGCCCTTTGTGTAAGCATAGCACAATGAGCATCGATTTACGTTTACATCTCTTCAGGTTGAGAAGAAAGCAAGTAAGGATGCCACCAAAAACACCTGTATAATCTGTATCCAAATGTAGTAAATTACTTTGAAAAAATTGGAAGTTTTCCCTACTGGATTAAAGTTTTCCTAACATGTGACTTTAATCACGGCCTATTACTCTAAGAAACTGTAATTCACTAATAATACATAAGGCCATAGACCAGGGTCTGCCCCCTCCCTCCATGTCAATAATACTCAACATTTGTAGAAGGTATATAAATGTTACGCACTTCAAGAAGAGAAGTATGCCAAGAGAGATGTAACAATGCATGAGATAGAGTCTAGAGAATTTAGAACAAGCCTTGGTTTAGATGAACATTAAGGGCTTAAGGGCTATTCTTCCAGTAGGACATTTGTAGAACAGGAAAGCCAGGTGACCATATTCTATAGGGCAGGCCTGAGCTTTATCTATTTCGTGGCTGGATGTTGCATGTTCTCTGAATCAGCAAATTGTCAGTGGGAAAAATTTATCTATATTGACTGCTCTCAACCAGCTTATTTAAGATAAAACAGTACCTTGGCAGCCAGCTGAAGAGATGTTTTGGTACTGCATTGGTCTAAGTAATGGATTATTGATCTACAGTTAAACTGATCTGAAGGTCAGACTTCTAGGATTTCTCTGTCTCACATTCTGAATCCATTGTTGTCTTTCAGGAATGGCTATATCAGAGGTACCTGACTCATCTTTGGCCAGAACAACAGGAGCAAATCTGGTATTACAGTATGTGGGCTGCAAATATAACAAAATTAGTGCCTCTATATTTTGCTCTGCAGATTGTTCCTGAATTATGGTCCCACAGTCATGCTGCATTGCTCACTGGAAGTTTCTATAACGAGAATTTAACCCACTTGTTTACACTGGAACTTAGTTCATAGGTTCTCATCACATTTATTTCAGGCTTTCAGGTGAAATATCTTGCCTATTTGAGCTTACAACGTTTTTATTTCTTATGTAAGCACGTGTGTATGTTTATGTGTACTTTAATCAATAAAATGACAGATCCTCAGCTTCTTGAGGACTATGCCAAAAAACCTAAAGGATAATCCAGATTACAAATAGCACATTCTGTTCAGTGAACTGGGCTTTCATCCCATTATCAGACAATGCCATTTGGTTCTTTAAAATAAATCAAGGGGAATATTTCACATGAAAGGGATTACTTCTTCCTACGCAAGTCAAAAAATAGGAAAACAAATGAACATTTAAAGCCTACTGGAGCCCATCTATTTGCCCCCTGGAAAGATTATGCTATTCAATGACTGGAGTGATTTAAAGAAGTAGTGTAATATGTGAATTATTGACTATCAAAAAGACCGTGTGGAGAAGACTTCATAAAATGAACTTCTAAGAAATACGCCCTGAGAAATGGTGCTGAACTCTAGGAAAAAATAAAATAAAACTATTTCTGTTTAACTGTAAGGACAGCTTCTTTGTTTCCTTAGGCAAACAGATTTCCTGTGGTCTAGAAACGTTTCTGTCCTTGAGGCTAGGAAGGGTGAAGCTTCAGGGCCCCTCACCTACATGAGCTCCTTCCTAAGACACTGGAAAAGACTCGAGGGGTCGGTTGGCATGCTCCTTTGCTTTTGCAATTTTGCATGAGTGAGACATTTTGACTGCAGAAGTTTAAGATCAATGTCTACATACCGATTTTGCCTTTATCACACTTTTCCCTTGGGTTAGGTAGCACTGGGGTGACTGTGGGCCACTTTCGGATCCGGCTAATTAGAAGTTGAGTTAAAGATACATTTAGTTTCAGTTTGGTGTGATTACATTCTTGTGGTTCTCAGTCTCTTCCACGTACCCTTAGGTTCTTGCTGGCTGCCTGGGTGTAGCTTCCAGGAACACACCTGATTACCGCGGTGCTGGCAACATGAAAGTGCAAGCCTAGAGATCACTGCAAAATCAATGTGCCGAGAGCTTCAGGCACTACAAGTCTGTGTGGAGTGAAGGAGACACAATGTTCAAAACATATAAAGCCAGGAACTACTCTTTGAAAATTCTTCCAAATCTTACAGTTGACAAATGAAAGACATTTGAGAGAGACATTTTCCAAGTTTGGTCACAGTCCTAAGAATGTATATGAAATCACCCAAAAAAATTGAGAAACTTGATGTAACTTTTCTAAACTATCAGTAATAAAATGACAGATTATAATCAATCATACTAAAGAAAACATTGCATTATCTTGTTATTCTCAACACAGAAAACACGATCACGTAAAATGAAGAGGCAATCAGAGAATAAACAGCCAAAACTAGAGCCAGAAAAAAAAGTAGAAATGTATCAAGCAATTAATTTTCTAAAAATGAAGTTAATTTTATAAATTTTGTTATCCTTGCAGAATTTGTCAGCTTTATTAATTTTATAATCTGGTGTGATTTATTTTTATATCCTAAATAAGTACTCAATCTCCACATTCAATACATATTCCAATGATGTATCCATTCCTCTTAAAAGGGACTCCTCGAGTTGTATGACACCTCAGGTGGTATAAAGCCTGGACCCACTCCTTGTCAACTACCACATTTTCCTTGGGATATGAAGAGGTAACATCCTTTATATATTATGACTAAGTAATAAAATGGATATACATCTATTAGCCAAACTGCAAATTGTGATATTCAGCATTTTAAGGGACTGATTCTGTGGGATACCCAGAAATATAAATAGGTCAAATCCTATGACCAATAAATTAATGAATTGATAAAATAATACTGTATCTTTTTCTTGATTACACTAAAAATTTAAAATATTATATTCCTTATACAACATTTTAAATTTAATTTGCCTTGTAAGTGTTGGTTGTATATGCATAGTTCTCCAGAAATATATTTTTAAATATCTTTACATACAAAATCTGATTTTAGGTCCTCAATTTATGGCAAATGTTTTGAACACTTGTTTGGCTTAAAATTCACAAATATATAAACCAGCAATGACATCATGATAGGATTTGTGCATTTCTTACCAAAAGTGATAAAATATGTAGACAACAGGCTGGGCACAGTAGCTCACACCTGTACTTCCAGCACTTTGGGAGGCTAAGGCAGGCGGATCACGAAGTCAGTAGATCGAGACCATCCTGGCTAACACAGTGAAACCCTGTCTCTACTAAAAATACAAAAAATCAGCTGCACATGGTGGCACGAGCCTTTAGTACCAGCTACTCAAGAGGCTGAGGCAGGAGAATCGCTTGCACCCGGGAGGTGGAGGTTGCAGCGCCACTGCACTCCAGCTTGGGTGACAGAGTGAGACTCTATCTCAAAAAAAAAAAAAAAATTGTAGACAACATATTTCACAAGTCTGTCATACTTGCTCAGCTCCATAATCCTTACTACAAAATGCACATAATCTGGCATATTCAAATGGAAGCTTTTATCAAGTTCATCAAATTATACAAATCATGTTACAAAGGAGAGACCACAGAGCTGGTGTACAATTTTTGTTTAGTAATTTATATGTTAATATTGGTAAACTAAAGGCAAATGTAAAAATGAAATATATCATCAATGAAATCTTCAGATAATAAGGATAAGATTATTATTTTAAAATTGTAACTTTAGATACACTGAGGTCTGTATAATTCATGATAATATTTCCTATCTTTATATATTATTCATATATATATACATTTTAAATATATTTTTGAAATCAGGGATTTTTCAAAGTTTTTTTTTAAATAGTGATTTCAAATATACCCAAACCTGTTTAAATATATCTGTAAAATGTTCAGGTTATGACACACTTTAAATAACTAAAATTCATCTTAAACTGTATCATATACATCATTTACATGTGCAGGAGATAACTGCAGATAAGACTGATCAAGGTTGGAAGCTGAAGGTTTACAGAGAACAAATGTTTCTGATATATCCAATTGTGAAAACACTTAAATATTCAGAAGAAAAAGGTTGTATCATAAAATTATATATATGTGTTCACATTTAAAACCCCAATATTCTATAAAGATCTGAATTAAAATTAACTTAGAAAGTAATTTTGTCTTATGAGATGACTGAATGGAACTATTAAACACATAACTTATTCATATGATTTTATTTTTATATATCTTTGCAGAAAAAGGTATATGTAAAATGAGGTAGAACTAAATCAGTGATTCCTAACCCAGAATCACTACACTGTAATGGAAACATGAATGTGATTCCAGTGGTACATGTAACTCTAAAATTATATACAAATTCTCTGTGTGATTATGTGTATATGTAGAGCTTCCATAAGAGCTCTGCTACATCTACTTAGACTCCTGGAGGATTCCAGAACTTCTAATAGAGTAAAACACAGAAACCGTTTAGAAAATAAATTTCACTAAGAAGAAAAAGAAATGAAGTTCTAATTGTGTTGGTAATGTCCCAGTCCCACCCACACATCACGAGAGAGAGAAAAAGAAATTCCAAGGATTTGATAATTTCAAGGAACAAAGTGCTCAGGAGATATATTCACTGAACAATTCCCCAAGTGCTCATGTGTGAACAATTCAAAAATTCTAAAAATACTGTTCAGTGACATCTCGATAGTTCTTCAAAATATGAGATTGAAAAACAAGGCCTTTTTCCAAGTCACACTCTTAAATACGGTTAGCATTTTCATTACACAACTATTTTGAAGAGTTTTTGAGCCTATGGATACCTCAGTAACCAACATACTATGAATGTGAGCTTTTGCAGTCATTAAAGCATAAAGAGGATGACTAATTATTAATTTAAAGGTTATGCAAACTCTCTTGAATATTAATGACTAAAATCACTAATGATAGGCTGTATTTGGACTAACACTGACAGCAAGCTTCTTGTGAAGTCTGCTGGTCAAGTTATCAAATCAGAGGTGCAGAAAGACAAGAAAATTCTCAAAAATGCTTCCACAAGAAGAATTCTCAAAGTAAGTTAGGTATCTAACCTTAAAAAAAAAGGTTTAATGGAGGAAATTATTGCTGTATTCATTTGTATTATCGAGGCTAAGAGAGATTATTAGAATTATTTTGTATCTTTCTAGCAATATGCCTCATACCAAAGGGAGGAAGTGGCAGGGAAACAATGCATTACAAAGAATATTTTTCTAAAAACGAGTCCTAGGCAACAAGGAAAGAACTTGTCTTACAAGTTGATGTTCTCTCCCAAAAAGGCAATTTTAGGCATCAAGAATGTTCTGAGATGGATTTCTACACTGAGTGGGAAGTTGGATTCTTATATATAGGAAATCCCTGTCAGTACTTAAATTCTATGATTCTACGATTTATTAAGAATAGCCACTTGCGACTACATAGGACACAACCTGGAAACAAGGCAGCTGCCTAAGGAAGGCCCTTAAATAGTTATAAGTGAATGCCAAATGTGAGGTGAAGAAACAGAGAGGTCGTTAGAAAGGAAATTATGTACAAAACACAAGATTTTACTGCCTTGGTGAATTTTGAACCACAGCCAAATTACTTTCTTCTCTTGAGAAGATATGAGGAAGAGAAGAAAGCTCTTCAAGGCAACAGCATGATATAAATCCAAAGCATTTTCATACTTTGGGAACGTGCTTGCATGCAGAAGTGTGAGCTGGGGGAGGAATCTCAGGTGATAAGAAAAAGACGTCAGCAGGGCAGAGTGGTGAATGGCCTTCAAGATAAGGATAAGTAATTAAAATTGGTTAGGAAAGCAATAGGGAGCCAGAAGAAGGAATTGAAATGAGTAATGGGAAGCTAGAAGATTAGAAAAGCTAGACCGATTACCTTGGGAGGCAGGATTTTTCAATGATTAGAGATGGTAATGGCCAAAGGGGAGATTGTAGAATCAAGATAGGAAACCAAAAGACAAGGATGGATAGACCTATTCCCAAAACAAGAATAGTAACTTCATGAGGTCCCAGAGAGGCAGTTTGTAATAACAAAAATGAGGCCTTCACTGAAGCTTGGGCATTATGTAACACTGATCTAGGATGGCATTCCTACATGTCACCCATGCTTGGTATCCATCAGGAAATGTTTGTTGCATGAATGAAGAAAAAAACATAGTTCTATTCTCACATAAAATAATCATTTAAAATCACCAATTTGGGAAACAACAATCGACTATTAGATTGTTAAAATGTTGATAGTTTGTGAACTTTTTTCTTTTTTCTTTTTTTTTAGCAATGCCCCAATGTCACTTTCTTCAGAACTGCTTAGACTTTTGTGTACAAGTAAAAGAAAAGAGCATCAGTTCTTAAGGTCTAAGCCTGAAAACAAACGTTCTTTGTTTTGAATTTGTTTTCAGTGTACAAAAGGTTTACATGAAAAATACAGGCAGGCTAATATTGCAAACAACATGTAATTTCAAAGAGGGAAAATATTCAGTACTTTCCCTCCCACTTTTTAAATTAGATTCAGTAACATGATTAACTTTTACCCACATGTTTTCAGAACTAAGATGAATAAATTAGAGGAGTGGTTCAATTTAAAACACCTTTTCCTTTTAGTACATCTAACGTTTATGGTAGTCAATAAAAGAATTGCTCTTTTAGTCACAGAAAAGCCTCAGAAGCTCTTCTAATTCTTCTATTCTGTTGATTGATGCAAATTATCTCTACAGGGAATTAATTTTAATAGTTAATGAAATGAGGAGGCTGAAGATGCAGAAATTAGTGCTTTGAGTTATCTTCGTGTATCTGCAAGGGCTAACTCTGCACTCTGCTGTATAGCCAGCAATCATAAGTATCCTCAATTGACTGAGGAACAATCTGAAAAAATTCACAGGAATCTTAAAAGACTCAGCAGCCTTTAACCAATATCCATTCTTAAGTGTGATTTAAGTGACACTTCCAAGTCTTATTAAAAAAAAATAAGTAAACATAACTTTAAATACCTAAGATTTCTGATTAGTAATGTGTACCATGTTTAACGTTATGGTTGATTTTATTGTAGCAGCTTGATAAAAGACCACTACTTCGGCCGGGCGCGGTGGCTCACGCCTGTAATCCCAGCACTTTGGGAGGCCGAGGCGGGCGAATCACAAGGTCAGGAGATCGAGACCACGGTGAAACCCTGTCTCTACTAAAAATACAAAAAAATGAGCCGGGCGAGGTGGCGGGCGCCTGTAGTCCCAGCTACTCGGGAGGCTGGGGCAGGAGAATGGCGTGAACCCGGGAGGCGGAGTTTGCAGTGAGCCAGGATCCCGCCACTGCACTCTAGCTTGGGCGACAGAGCAAGACTCCGTCTCAAAAAAAAAAAAAAAAAAAAAAAAAAAAAAAAAAAAAGACCACTACTTCATAAACAAGGTCATTCTGTCACCAATTTGAAATGTTGATTTCATATATCTATACACTTGCTTCTCCACCATTTGATGTTTTTGTGGTTGCCTCAGAAGCTGTGCAATAGCTAAATGAAGAAGAAAAAAAATGTGACTAACGAGGCAACCGAACAACAGCCTAGCCCAAATGAATATATTGTAGTTTTTATAAAGTGCTATTTGTATACATTCATTAATAAACTTTTATTTTATAAAAATAATTGCTAAATGAGAGCAAAACTTTTCAAACCAATGGACTGTTTCATTTTTTTCTCAACCTTTAATACAGAAAACAAAGATCTTTTATGTCATATTTAGCACATGCTCAAAAAATGTTCTTTACTTTTTCTTTTCTTTAATACCGAGTGAAAAAATAATTTTATCTGACTTTCCTTCCAACATTCTATTTGGCTGACAGAATGCTAGTCTTACACAGACAGGGAAAGTCACATGGAGTACTTGGGTCATTTGATACATGAAACTTTTCCATGGAAAATATTAATAATTATCATTGTTGAGTGTAATAATAATCCATATCTTGACATTAAAAAAATTGCTGAGTTTTATGGAAATGATTATTTCCCTTCCTTCCTTATAATAACTAACGGCCTAATTCTTAAAAGTATTTTTGGAGAAGCACTAGATCAGGGGACAGAAAGAAAGAATCAAGGATAGTATAAAAGGAAGGAAGGAATCTATCCACACAGCATTTCTCAGTGTCTGCTGGTTCCAAAATACAGCACCATTTGTAGTGGATGATGTGAAGATTCCCCTTCAAGAATGAAAGACTCATTTTCCTAGATTACACAAGTGCTGTCAGCTGTCAGCCCTCTTTGCAAATTGCCTTAGTTAAAGAGCACCATTTTGTTCCAGCATCTACTATCAAGTGACCAAGGATATAAAGGCCTAACATGCTTACCCAAATTTGGGACAACTCTCAAGGGCATGCCAGCTTCACAACTCTCTATTGGCTCTGCTGAGGCCTTCCTCAAGACTGCACTGCAGACCAACTTCTTCTACCTGGTCCCATGATTGTGCCTTCTTCCCTCTCCTCCATAGGTGTTGGTCCCAAGAACAGTCTCAAATATGCCTCTTGCTACCCCATCTCTTCTTTCTCAGAGGCAGTCTGCTTCTCTGGGAAACCTAATCTGTGAAGCACTCACTGAGAACACTGAAAGTACACCATTAGTCAGTCTCTGCCTGTGGCCATTCATTCCCTACAAGAGCTTACTATTAAAATTAAGCTACCGAAAAAATGAACCTTAGACACATTTTCACTTCTCCATATTTCCCCTTATGCACATCTATCTCCTTTGATAGAATGCCACATAAGCATTCACACATAACATCCTAGATTCTTTGCTTGCCCGATATGTTTGTGTTGTGTGCTCGGGATGTGTAATAATAAGCATGTGGAGTACACTAAGAGAATTTGCCCCTGCAAAATATACAAAACTTTCACACCTAATATTGATATCTATTTATAATAGATATCAATGGTAACATAATTAAGAGGTGTGCATTTCACTGTGGCTTTTAAAATTTCCTTATGATTGCATATTTGTTTGAGAGATCTCAAGACTTTATTGTTTACTCATTCTTTTTCCCAGAAGAGCAATTATAAAACCTTGTCTCCTCAACCATTCTTCAAATCTCAATACTTTCACTAATTGGAACTCAGGAAACACTCATTTCAACACTCAGTTCAGATCTTATTGCATTTTTTTTTTAATTCCATCAAGGAAACTGTCAGAAATATAAATGCAATTAACATAGGATTAACAAACAAAATGCTGAAGTCTTTTATTTAGTAAGCCAGTGATTCTCTCCATGCCAAGTAAATATCTTAGTATTGCACAGCACATAAACTGAACCTATCCAACTGTTTGGTAATGCAAAACAAATCCACTGATATTTAATAATAGTAATTAGAATTTAAGTGTCACATTCCAGAAACATTTCCATCCAAAAAAAGACACTTCATAGAAATACTAATCTTTTAAACTGAAATATATTATCCAACATTTCAAAACTGAAACGTGTAAAATACAACTATTGGTTAGGTCTACACAGATGCATATTGAACTGACTATTCTTCAAATAATATTAGCAAAAATTTTTTTTTTTTTTTTTTTTTGAGACAGAGTTTCACTCTGTTGCCAAGGCTTGAGTGCAGTGGCACAATCTCTGCTCACTGCAAGCTCCGCCTCCCAGGTTAAAGCAATTCTCCTGCCTTAGCCTCCCCAGTAGCTAGGACTACAGGCGCCCGCCACCATGCCCAGCTAATTTTTGTATTTTTAGTAGAGATGGGGTTTCGCCACTCCCCGCCCAGCAAACAAATGTTTTTAAGGGCAGTAATTTTATGTGAGACTGTAATATAATTAAATTTCTAAGAGATCATTTGAATCCACCGTGGTGAAAGTGCTGTTTATAAGTAGAAGTGGGGTGTGGTGTAAATAAACCATAAGCAGGACATGGCACTCTGTAGAACTGGAGATTCAGTGACAAGTCAAACAAGAAAGAAGGAGAGAATTCATACTTCAAAACACTTCCTATTAGCAATTATTGCACATAGTATTTGTCCCAATTCTGCACTTGCCCAGTTTATTCTCAAAAAATACCTCAAAATTATGAAATTAGAACAGTTACTGCAAATGTATGCTTAACTATAATTCTAAATGAATTCATTACAATATCTATTTATGAGGGGGTAAGGAGAAAAGAGTAGAAAGGGAGAGAGAGGAGGGAAGAAAGAAGAGGAAAAGGGGGAAAGAAGAAGAAGGGAAGAGAGAGAAGGGGAGAGGAGAAGGGTGGGGGAAAGGGAGGGGAGCCAGGTGTGGTGGCTCGCACCTAAAATCCTAGCACTTTGGGAGGGTGAGGCCTATGGATCCCTTAAGCCCAGGAGTTCAAGACCAGCCTGTACAACATGGCAGAACCCCGTCTCTACAAAAATTATAAAAACTAGCCAGGCATGGTGCCATACACTTGTATTCCCAGCTATTCCGGAGGCTGAGGTGGGAGAATGGCTTAAGCCCAAGAGGCAGAGGTTGCAATGAGCTGAGATACTGCTACCACACTCAGCTTGGGCAACAGAGCCAGACCAAGTCTCAAATAAATAAATAAATAAAATGGGAAGGGGGGAGAACAGGGGAGGGGAGAAGGGGAGAGGGAAGAATAAAAGAACAATGACTCTTACCACCTAGCATTTTTCAGTGCTTACTGGTTCCAGACTATATTACCATATACAAAAGAGTTGAGAGTTACTCACCTATTACCTGCCCCTGGTCATTCATCCTTGACAAAAGCATCCCTTACTGACAGACTTTGTGGTTTGAGGTACTTTGTTAGCACAATTGCCTCCCACCCTATCTGTAGGTGTTGATTTGTATCAGGAAGGTCATGACTGGTTCCTCCCAAACTATTGGTCCAATAAATGAGGAGGGGTCACTACTTAGGAAAATTGTTCTATATTTAGTTTTAACACCTTTATAGAGATACAATTCAAATACCACACAATCTGCCTATTTAAAATGTACAATTCAACATTAGTGCATTCACAGAGTTGTGCCTCTATTAACACAATTTAGAATATTTTCACTACACCCGCCAAACCCTTTGGCCATCAACCTTCAATCCCCTAGATCCCCTCCAACCCTAGGCAATCATTAATCTACTATAGATTTGTCTATAGTGGACATTTCACTTAAGTGGAATCATGAAATTATGTAATTCTGGCTTCTTTCACTTAGCATAATGTTTTTAAGGTTTATACATGTAATAGCATGCATTGATACTGAATTCTTTTTTATTGTTGAATAATATGCCATTGTATGAATATACCACATTTGTTTATTCATCAGTTGATGGCTATTTGGATTATTTCCACATTTTGGCTATTATGAATAATGTTGCTGTGAACATTTGTCTGCATACTTTCAATTCTTTTGGGTATATGCCTAGAAGTAGAATTGCTGGATCATATAACTCTGTGTTTAACAATTTGAGGAACTGCAACATTCTATGTTTTTTTTAACCATTGCCATACATCAAAAAAACAATTCTCTGAAAAAAAAAAATTAATGCCAAATTCTGTCAGTGTTGGTTCAGTTTGCTGCCACACATCTTAGATCAAAGCTCCTAGTTAAAAATGTCTTCGTTGTTTAATGAATTAACACTGTGAGAGCTTGATGTGCAAAAGAGATTCGTTAGACAGTCTTTCTTCTTGATACAATGTTCCATATATTGCCAATAAAAATTAACTTAATTCCTTGAAGGTAGAAGCACTTAATGATAATTTCCTCACTGCAGTACCCTTAGTGTGTTTTGTTGTTCTGGAACTTCAATATAAAATGTAATGTTGGAAAAATAATGCCACTAATAAAAATATGCAATATTTTACATCTATGTAATTGTTTACAACTTATCAGTAACTCCAACCTGAACACATTCACTTAACCCTGAGAGCAGTCATTTCCAACCTGCTTTATTTTGTTGTTGTTGTTGTTGTTGTTGATGAGGTTGTTCTGTTTTGGTTTTTTTTGCGCTTTAGCAGTCTGAAGCCATGGTTTTTAGCTTCTGTCTCTGTTGATAAGTGGAAAAGAGGGATGAGGAAGGGCCTTTTCTGGGCCAACCAGAAACAGAAACTAAGAACCCATGACTGTATTTTCTCCCTTGGATACCCCCACCTTAGAGCATTTAAGTTAAAAACTTCTCTAATAGAATTGATAAAATTAAGATTTAAGCAGGCTAAGCAGCTTCCAAATACTAGTTACACAGCTGGCTGGAACTTCATACTCCAAAGTTCAAGTCTAGATCACTTCAAGTTATATCTGTTCTAGGAGTTAAAGGAATAGTGCCCGGCTATGTTCATTTGTCCAGTCTCTACCCTCGCCTTTCCTTTTTACTTCCCCCTCTCCTCCTACACACACAATAATCAAGTCACATGCTCAATTCATGCATATGCATATACAGCATGTGCACACACCACACACACTTCACATGCTTTCTATATACCAGACACAGATATACAAACCTCATACACAATCACCTCACAGACACACACACCCCACATATAGACACCTCACACACACTACAGTCACAAAAAAACTCATGTACATGACATTCACATATACACACATCACACACAGACTTCACATACATATTCACACCTTATACACACATACAATCAACTCACATATATACACACTCACAGAAGGGAAGAAAAGTTGTGAGTTTGCACCACCGGATTACAAGGTATTAGACCAAGTTTTCTAGGGAGGGGAAGTAACGTGACAAGGACACTTGTCCAAATCTCTTTTAACCTTCCTTTATCCAGTGCTGGCCAGGTAAGTTGAGTCAAGATATACCATCTCTCTTATTAGAAAGCGTCCGTTAAGTCCATGTGTCACGTGGCTGACTAGAAAGCAGTTATAGCCAATGACACAGATCTGCTCTTAAGGGAAAGAAAGTAGGGGTCCCTATCTCAAACCTAAACCACAGGTAGGATGCAGCATAGGAGGATGTGGGCATTCCTAACCCCTTAGCCGTATTGTCACCACTACTTGTGAGAACTTTAGGAGGTTTCTTAAACTTCGAAATGTCAGCATCTTTATTATGATAATAATTCTTTTTGGTAAGTTGGGGGAAAAAATCACAAGTCTTGTATGGAATTGGGTGATTCTGCAGAGTTCCAATTGTGACAAATAAATTATACTTTCTGAGACACTCTTCAATTTTAGCAATTATAATAGCAAATAATTATTATTCATAACTGTATCAACATAGCAAATTGTCATATTCCTTATACAGATAGCACTTCTAAGTAGTCTTTAACTTTTCTTCTAATTTGTCATTTCAATCTCTCAGAAAACATTGTCTTCTACAATATCTGCCTTTTACAGTTGTCCTAAGGCCTAAGATTAAATACTCCACATAAAATATGAGACATGTGGCAAGAATTCAACAAATGGTAGCTACTACTACTATCACAGCTATTTTCATTCCAATGAAATACATACTTGGAAATGTAATTGCAACGCAAAATATTTTGAGATATTGAAAGGACAAATTTGAAAAAAAATAAAGACTACTTGAAAGTGCTGTTTCTATAAGGAATATAACCATTTGCTATGTCATGAATACTGTTATGAATAATAATTCTTTGCTATTTTAATTGCTAAAATTGAAGAGTGCCCAGAAAGTGTAACTTGTCACAATTGTTAACATCATTGCAACTCTGAAGAATCATACAATTCCATATAAGACTTGTGACTTTTTCCTGTCTTGCCAATAAGTAGATTTTTTCATCACCAATAAATTAAGGTTATGCCTATGCCTTACTCTCCAAATCATTAGAGCTGAAATGAATCTAAATCACTGAACAGATGAAAGTTTTAGAGTAAAAAATAAATTTCATTATTTACTTCCTAAAAATAACAGCAGCTCTGCATATTTCCCTGTAAGCTTATAGTAATTATCCCATTCATGTATACCATCTAAACGTTTATATATAGTATATACACAGAACATACATACAATCTAGATACTTTAACTTAATGAGGAGATATTGCTAACCTATTGATATTTAATTCTTGCAGAATACTATTCAATAAAATCACAATTCTTCTACCAACTAGTTCATACTTATGTTATTAGTTAACTCACAATAGCAGTTTTAGAAAATAAATAAAAGATAAGTCTTCAAAGAGTGCCAATACATTCTGCAGGTTATAATAAGGCTTTTTCTGAATTGTACTTTTATTGTATAAAGACTGTTTAACATTTAGCAATCCAAATTTAATCAATGTTTTGTTTTACTCCTCTGCAAATTGTAACACAACTCTTATCACAGATACTGAAATATTTGAATTTCCTTATTACATAAAAATTCCTGTTGACTTTAACCTCCCTATGTAAACTTCTAAGCTGGTTTAAGGGAAAACTGAAATAATCCTTTGCTAGATTATCCTCAAGGTGAAGCTTAATACATGTTTACTAAATAGAGATCAACATAAAAAATAATAATTATAAATATACCATTTACCATTTGTTTACTCTATGCCAGGTATAAGGATAATGAATTTTTAAATATATCTTATTTAGTCCTTTAAAAAAGCATATGATAGTGATATTATTTTCTGCAACTTATAGATTAAAAACAGAACATGAATCTCATGAGTATATTATTTACTAAAGTCTCACACCTAGAAAATGTTGATCCTGGGTTGCTGAATTCAAACCCTCAAGTCTGGAAACTCTATTCCATCTACCTAAGAACCCAAAATGGAGAGCAAGATTTTAAAATGAGCAATTGGGTGTTTGTTGTTGCCCAAATGACTCCAGTGGTCAACAAATATACATTGCCAATGCCAAAGATATTCCTTTATTGCATGGTTTAAAAAGTTGGTTGAGATCTTTATAAATAAAGAAAAAAGTGTGTGTGAATGTTCGTGTGTGTGTGTGTGTGTGTGTGTGTGTGTTTCAAGAAAAGTTTCAGCCAGGCAGGTGGCTCACATCTGTAATGTCAGTGCTTTAGGAGGCTGAGGTGGGAGAATCACTTGATCCCAGGAGTCTGAGGGTACAGTGAGCTATGACTGCACCACTACACTCCAGTCTGGGCAACAGAATGCCTCTGTCTAAAAAAGAAGAAATTTTAATGCAACTTCAATTTTTAAGGTCAAGCCTTCTCTGTACAATGAAAACCTATGCAGCCCAAGGAGATGTTCATCCTCAAAGAATATCCTTATACTGGGAAGGGATATGTTGAAGCAGTAAATAAAAGCAACTTTTGCAGATTTTCAACAAATGCCTAATGGGAGAATTTGCTTAGAATGAATCACTTGGGTGGGTGAACAAACTTACTGGTTCCGCATCAGCAAACATAGAGTAAATAGTGTCTTAATTTTCTTTCCAAAAACTAGAACAATTTTGAACAGAAGGAAAATAAAGCCCTAAAAATATTTTATGTCACACAAGAAGTGGAAGTAAACAGGCAGAAAAAACTTCTAAAGCTAAGCACTTAGGAACTGAGTGTTAGTAAAGAGAAGCGACCAACTGCATTTTGGTTTCCTCTGCAAGCTAGCTGAGTGGAGAAAACTGTGATGAAAATGAAAATCATAACTGATAAGTGCTTTTCTTTTCAAGGTGTGGCCTCCAGGCCTTTCCAGTAATTATGCCATAAGAAGAGATTAGGAGTCTTCATAGGTAAGAAGTCTTAAGGACAGTCTATTCAAAAATGTTTTTCACTTGGTACTTTGTTATAGCTATGTCCTTTCTCTGACAGTGTTCAGCTATAGTAACGTCTATATCAAACTGCCTAAAGAATTTTAGCAATATTTTGATAAGCCATCTATCATACTGTTCCCTTGCCCAGCCATCAAAGGGCCATCTTTCTGCTACAGTATGCACAAAATGGTGTGAATCACACTACACATCCTTGAGCTCTGAATGCATCAAGATACCAGCAGTTAGAAGACTCCTACTCTCTGACAATTATCTCATGACAAACTTGATGTTTAAAAAAATAAATATTGAATTAGGCTGGGCATGGTAGCTCATGCCTGTAATCCTACCACTTTGGGAGGCCAAGGTGGATGGATTGCTTGAGCTCAGGAGTTTGAGACCTGCCTGGGCAATATGGCGAGGCCCCATCTCTACTGAAAATACAAAAATTAGTCAAGTATGGTGGCGTACACTCGTAGTCCCAGCTACTCAGGAGGTTAAAGTACAAGAATCACTTGAACCCAGAAGGCAGAGGCTGCAGTGAGTCAAGATAATACCACTGCACTCCAGCCTGGACAACAGAGTCTCACCCTGTTGCCAAAATAAGTAAATAAATAAATAAATAAATATTGAATTAGTAACTTTTGCATTTCTTCCCTTCGTAATACGTATTTCTTCTGAAGGTGATAGTATTTTATCCTAATGAAGTCTTTCTGCCCCATGTTTCGTAAGCAGAGCTCATTTGTACCCATTTGGGCTTCAGACAAAAAGCTTTTCTAAGTTTTGTTTTTATGAAACCAATATTTAAAATCACTTACTTTTATTTATTTTCTCTCTCTCAAAGACAAATGTCCATGAGACTTAATTATTTTTTTCCTCCCTTTTCTAATTTCTCCTTTTTGGAAGTAATTTATTTTCTAAAATTGAAGAGCCATCTGACTACAGTTACTTTAGGGTAACTGAATGTGGTTGTGCTTTTGCCTTTTAAAGAGATAGTTCTGACTACATTCATATAAGGCTTTGTTTTCAAGGATGTCTGGAATTCAAACCCCAGAGACTGAGAATATCACCCAGGAAAAAATGATGCCAAACTGAACTGAAAGACTACTTTACAATTTGACCTGTGGATTTTATTTAATGAGGGACAATCAACAAGGCTAAGTAAAATAGTTCCTGAAATCTGCCTGACAGTCATATGAATAGGATAAAAGCTGCTGAAACAGTGCTCAAAGCAAGGTATCACCAATTCTGAATTCTGAGTATTGCACCTAAATTCACAACGGTAATAGCTATTAAAAAAAAAAAAAAGGTAATAGCTATTTTAAAAAATACCACTCATTATGTCTTCAAACTCTAATCTACCACTGTTAGATCATAATGCCGAGAGTAACCGCTACTGGCCAGTCTATTTTATGGCTAATGCTGAAAGGACATAGGAGAAAGGGTGGTTTTACTGATATATTTATAATCCCAGGAGCCGTTTGCCAGCACTGCATTTTCATGGTAATATTATTTATTTATTTATTTATTTATTGGTCATCTAGCTCCTACTGTGATATTCTTGAAGATTTAACATATTTTACTTTTATAAACGATAATCATGTTGAACATTTTAAATTTCTGGCAACATAAATAATATTTTAAAATCAACAGATAAAAGGAATTCTGCTCACATTAAATAGCTTTTCCTTAGTATTACTTTCTGAAGAGGGCAAATTATCAAATGATGTTTAAAAACTCCATTACCTGCTCCAAGTTAAGGGGCTAGACAGGGCACAGAATGAATACAGTGGGGGTGTGTTATTAGGATGCTAATTCACACAACAACAATCAATGACAGATAAAGTCAGCGGCATGTTAACATGTCCAGTCCACATGCCCTACATTTTGTCTACTTACAAAGTGACATATGACTCTAGATGTTTGCATAAGCAACATGGAGATTCCCTTTTTTATTGCATGTTTAGGTTGCTAGTAATTGAGTCATACTCCTGAGCTAAATTAGATAAACAAACTTGTGCGTAAGGAAGTTGCCACGCAATCCTATTAATTTTCCATATCAAGATACCCAGGAATAAAGCAGAACTTAGACAGATTCCAGAATAAATCACACATAGGGCAGCATTCTCACTTCTTCCTGGCTCACTGCATCTCTTGCATTCTTTACAGGTTTGTAAAAATCAGGTCAAAATAAACTAAGTGTGGTTCATTACATATAGGAAAGAAAGTATAAACGAGCATTGTAGGCCAAGATAAAGCTGTGGCTGGGGATACGCATTCTGTCCTTTTTGCCTGGGATGCTAAATTTATGAACATTATATGCTATTATAGACTATATTATTGTTCTCAACAATTTACTCTTTTGCCACATGAATGTTCAGGCCTTCTGGGAGGGGGGATATATTGCTGAGACTCATTGTCTGGTTAGCCACAAACTTGCTTGGGCTAATGGAATATGAGTGGAGACGACACTCTGTCATTTCAGATCAAAGGCTTTAAGAAGCATTACGTGCTTCCCTCAGCCTCTTGCTCTTTTCCCTCGGCCACAGTTCCGTTGTCAGAGTTCCAACCAGCTGTACTCTGTGCAAGGTTGAGCCATTTCCTCTACTTTCTTCTAATGGATGGAATGGTCCAACCCATTGAATTGACAGGAAAACAAGAAAATACTTTGGCTGGAAAGAAACTGTTACAAGATCTCAGGCTAAACCCTAAGGAATTCAGAGTTCTCTTTGAAAACCTTATTTGTTAATGGTCACAGTTCAGGAGAAAGAACAAGGTATACTGCAACATCTGGGCCTCGTTTTTGCTGACAATGGAGCAGATGGAGTGATTATCTGTAGCTTTATTTGCACAGACCCTGAATATCTGTTGTTTGTCAAAACCATTTGAATCCTTTTAGTTTCAGTTTCCCACACATATAATCTTATTACTCATAAAGTTTACTCTAAAGCAAGGTTTAAAATGAAATATGAGAATTAAACACCTTTTGTACACTTAGGTTGCCATTCTTAAAAAAGTTACATAAATTCAACAGAAAGAAAGCATTATTTTAAGAAAATCACCTTATCCTCGCCTTTTAATTGCTTCTAAGAAACTGGGCAAACCACCCTCAATGAAAATAATTTGAACAATTACATATTCATTATTTTATATTTTAATTTTGTAATATTCCATATGTGAAACAATGGGGTAAATATTGAAGAAGAGAGTGGGTGAAAGAAATTCCTAGGTTCCAGAAAGATAACTTTTACTTTTGCTATTTATTGTTAACTTTCTTCCTTTCAAAATAGAGTTTTGAAAATTGCAGCTATTTCTAATTCTACTCAAACCTTTTACAAAGAAGGAGATGTATACACAAACACATTAAAGAAAAAAACTTAATGGTTACATTTTAAGTTGGAAAATATTATTCCAGCCTAGTATATCCTAAGTTTAAAGAAAGTATATATTGTGAGCCAAGGCTTCACATTAAATTTTGCAATTTGTCTCCTTAATACTTCTAGAACAAAGTTAATTATTTCTTAATCACTTACATAGAAAATAAGATTTATAAATTACTCAACTCACTCACTTCTGCTGATAGTTTTCTTTTTTTTTTTTTTTCCTTTGAGATGGAGTCTCACTCTGTCTCCAAGGCTGGAGTACAATGGCACGATCTTGGCTCACTGCAACTTCTTCCTCCTGGGTTCATGCCATTCTCCTGCCTCAGCCTCCAGAGTAGCTGGGACTACAGGTGCTGCCACCATGCCTGGCTAATTTTTGTATTTTTTTTTAGTAGAGATGGGGTTTCACTATGTTGGCCAGGCTGGTCTCAAACTTCTGATCTCAGGTGATCCTCTTGCCTCAGCCTCCCAAAGTTCTGGGATAACAGGCGTGAGCCATTACGCCTAGCCTCTGCTGATATTTCTCAAATAGAAAATCAATTTTTTCTTTACCATATGAAACAAATATTGAATAGTCATTTTATTTAGTCTATTTGATGTTTGCTTGGTTATATTGTAATATTTCTAATAATCGATTAGATTTTATAATAACAATTATAATAATTATTTCTAAGCAAATGAACTATTTTACCGTATTGTACTATTTTACTGTATTCCCACAGAACCCTGTATAATTTTCTAAATAATGGAATCTATTTAGCAGAAGGATCTATTTATAAATTCAGTGTCATTATTGGGATCTATTCCTGAGTAACTGCTATGGAAACAGAAAGTATCAAAATATACAGCAGAAATTTGAACCATATAAAGCCTGATGGGCTTGACAAAAGTTAATAGGATAACATAACATTCAGCTCCACTCCTTTTCTTACCCTTGTCCCATCTCAAAATATATGCAGGAAATGCCTCCTTTTCAACCCCTTTCACATTCTGAAGAGAATGTAGAACTTTGTTTTAAAATTGAAGCCAATGTAACCAACATTTGCCTATTTTCAAAAGCACTTCCTTCATTCTGATTGACTTTAGAAACAGGCCTAATATTGACAAGAAATGTATAGAATTAGTGAGAGTTTCATGTTGATATCAACATTTTATTCTTTTTTGCTCGCTTGGTTCCCAAAGATGGATGTATACAAATGCTGTAGAACTTCACACACGTTTTCTTACCCCTTCATTTCCTCCTCCTCAAAGGATTAATAAGCTCTGTTTATTGACTTTTTGTGGTAAGAGTAATGTAAATATCTCAAGCCATATAATCAAGCTGTCATGTCAGTCCAGGCACCTACAATACAACTAGATCTGTGATTTACCAAGGTGCTATGTATGAATATATTTATTTTGACAAACACAAATCAGTTAATATTTTGACAAGTATATTTTGGTAAGCATAAATCACTTAATAACAGCTTTCATATATATTATTTCATTTTAGGTTTCAGAAGTAGTCAACAGTTGATTCATGAACTGCTTGCCTTGTGTGTAGAAAATTTAGCAGAGAGGAGAAAGAAGAAAGAAAGATAAATAGGCAAATCTCAGACTCATTCCTGCCATAATGGTTTCATTTTACCAGTTTCATATATTGGAGTTTTGTGAAAAATTTCATTCATAAAGACAGGTTTTCTGATTTTTTAAAAAATAAAATTTGAAAATGTCTAGCAGAGAGCTCAGTGCCTAAATCTCAGAAAATATTTAAGGATAGAGAGAAAACATGAAAAACATAAATAATATCTGCAAATAAGGTTGATAAATCTAACCTTTCTATACTGAAAAGAAGTCCAGTTTCTTAAATGGCAGAGCAAATTCTGTATGCCAGATTACAATGAATATATTCCCTTCATTATCATTATCTTGAGATACTTCCAGTTTTCTGTGGACAGACGTTTTAAAATGCCATCTATCTCCAAAAGGAATGTTACTAACACCCAAGGAAAAGCAAATTTCCAGAGTCATACATCTAATTACCAATACAAGGTAATGATTCTTTTCATTATCGTGACCCTTTGCCCCTCTGTAGTAACATGTCCCCCTGATATTTGACCCAAATAGCTCATACAAATAAAGTTGCAATGTCTCCAGTCAGACACGAACTGTTTGTCTTCCTATGGTCTCCTGGGGTAGCAATAGCCAATTTGCCACAGCAGAAACTTGAGTATGCACACTGAGTTCCCTCCAGGTATTTTGGCAAGTAAAGTTTAAAAGCAGCCATGACCTTGTCACCAATACTAATGGACAGACTTCTCTGCTTTATGTTAGCGTAGTTGCTGGAGTAAGGTTACAATGTTCTGAGGACTATTATTGATGCTGACATTCCAAACAACTGTGAGTTGATGGAGTAATTATCTTACATTCCTGTGAACAGACTTTTTCTGCCTCAGGTCACTGAACCACTTATTTTTCCCAACATAAAATTTCTATCCAAAAAGTAATCTAATCCGACTGAGGAAAAAGACTATAACTTCATCACATTCAGAATAATCCCTCCTCAGGTCCTCTACCAAAATCTTATGATTGGTTTAGTTTCCATGTTGCCCATGTATAGAAGCCAACAATTATTGCAGCATAATTTAGATAGTACAAATAAGCTGAAATGACCTGCTATGATCTGAACATTGGCACCCTCCCAAAATTCAAATGTTGAAACCTAATCACCAATGCGATAGTGTTAGGAGGTAGGGCCTTTGGGAGGTAATTAGGTCATTAGACCTCCAGCCATGTGAATGGGATTAATGCACATATAAAAGAGGCCCCATATAGCTCCCTTGACCCTTCTTCCAAGTGAGGATACAGCAAGAAGACACCATTAATGAACCAGAAACCTGGCCCTCACCAGACACCAAATCTGTAGCATGCTGATTTTGGACTCCCCAGCCTCCAGCACTATGAGAAATAAATTTCTATTGTTCATAAGCTACCCAGTTTTTTGTTTGTTTTTGAGACAGAGTCTCCCTCTGTCATCCAGAGTGCAGTGGCACAATCTCTGCTCACTGCAAGCTCTGCCTCCTGGGTTCAAGCAATTCTCCTGCCTCAGACTCCCCAGTAGCTGAGACTACAAGCGTGCGCCACCAAGCCCAGCTAATTTTTGTATTTTTAGTAGAGATGGAATTTCACCATGTTGCCCAGGCTGTTCTCGAACTCCTGACCTCAGGTGATCCACCCACTTCAGCCTCCCAAAGTGCTGCGATTAAAGCTGTGAGCCACTGCACCCAACCATGCTACAGAGTTTATGATATTTTGTTGTAACAGTCCAAATGGACTAAGACATGACCTACCTTACTATCAGTGCCAAAAAGACCAATTCTACCATTCCCTGGGATCTGAAGAGAATTTAATTGGCCTATCTCTAAAAATAATAGTAACAACAAACAAACAAACAAACCAATTTCCAACATTTTACTTTAGAAAAAAGGTCTAAGGAATTCTATATAGTTCTTGGTAATTTATAAAACATAGTTCCAAATCTTTTGGAATTTTTCAGCAAGCAATAAAGGGTCCCTGCCTAAGCAGGTTTTTAAAAAGCTATTCCAAGGAGAAGTCATACAGTTCTGTCACTGCATTTGGATGCTGTTGCTGTGCACTTTATTCATAGGAATGCATAGCATAGCTTACTGGTACTGAAAAAGACTGCTGAATGGCAGATTTTAAAAAGAGTGAGCAACTGAATTGTAAAAGGTCCTAGCAATGATAGATTCCACAACCCGTTAGGAATTTGCCCCCACAACCCTCCTGACTTCTGAATTCCAAGAAGAATGAAAGTGATGGCTTATAATTAGCATGATTGTGTTAGGGGCATGACAGATGCTGTTGGCCAGCCTTGATGTCAGAGTAAAATCTGTGTTTCCTCATTAATAGTCAAGCTCTTTTTCCACATGATGGACTGCAGCACCCTCTTTCTGATTACAGGCACTAGGCACGTTGTAAATACATATAAGGCAGAGCCTAGGTTCATGCAGATGATAATGTGTCAGTCTGGGTCGAGTGACAGCTTAGGAAATGTCAAAATGAACAACAAAAACAGAGTAAGTCTATGAAATTGACAAAGTGGGTGAACATCACATTTCAATACTGTTAATGTCTAACTCAAAAATTTGATTTGCCAACTAAAGTCCATTTAGCAAAACATACACATTGTCAGTTAGCCTGAGAATTTTCACTAGGCTTACCCCGCTTACCTCCTAGAAATTTTTTTTGGGGCAGATTCTGAAGGCATTATTTGTTTTGTATTGTACTGTACTATACTGTACTGTATTGTATTGTATTGTATTGTATTACATATTTTGAGACAGAGTCTCACTCTTTCGCTCAGGCTAGAATGCAGTGGTGCCATCACGGCTCACTGCGGCCTTGACCTCCTGGGCTCAATCGATCCTCCCACCTCAGCCTCCAGAATAGCTGGGACTACAGGTGCACATCATCACTTTGCTTCCAAGTTAGACACAACTACTTGCATGGTCTGCTTATACTCAAACTCAACAAATCACACCCAGCATCTTCTCCCAACTTAGCATCTTCTCATGATTTCCCTATTTCTGTTCCTGGCTCATTATTCTCCCAGTCATTCAGACCTGAACCTGAGACTCATCTTAGATATCTCACTCTTTTTCAAGCACCATATTAGTTTGTGTAATATGGTATCATATCTTTGAAATTTCTGTAGCATCTGTCCCTGAGTCTTTCCATATCTCTGGTCATCAAACTTAGCTCCACATTACCCCTTGCCGAGTCTAACCCACTAGTCTTAATATTTCTTAGATCACGTACCCAGTCTATGTTCCCATGAAACCATTCAAGATGGATCTTCCTGCAGCATTCCATCAACATCTGCCTACTAATTCTCTTCATCCTGTACTTGAGCTTAGCAGCTCACTGGCATTTTCCCCAAATTGTACCATACATCCTGTTTTTGTGTCCTTGTCCAATATTCTTTCCTCTGTCTTGAATTTTTCTGTTTATGCTTCTGTGGAAATCCTATCCATCCTTAAACCTTAAAGTGTTGAGAGTGTGTCCTTAAGACCCCATATAATGACTACAGCAGTTCAAGTCTCTTTGATGTTTACTAACTGACATTGAGGAAACGTGTCAATTCTGTGGGATTCAGGTACTCCTCTGTAATTGGGAGTAAAGGGGGAAGAGGATAATACTTTCCCTGCCTCTGTCATATCTATCATAGAATAATTAAAATGAGCAAAAATTTTAAATGAGATGAATATGTAAAAGCAAGAGGAAAAGCTAACATGGTCTGCACAATAGAAAGCCTTCCTGTGATCATCCTCTTTACTATTATATGTTCACCACATGCAGATGAGGCTTCCTCCTGGGATTCCATCTATTTTCATCACTATTATGGTCAATACTATGACTTCTCTATCAGAATTAGTTACCAGGTATGGTGGCTCATGCCTGTAACTCCAGAACTTCAGGAGGCCAAAGCCAGAGGATTGGTTGGGTTCAAGAGTTCAAGACCAGCCTGAGCAACATAGTGAGATCTTTTCTCTACAAAATTTAAAACAATAGCTAGACATGGTAGCACATGCTTGTAGACTCAGCTACTCAGAGGCTGAGGCAGGAGGATCACTTCAGTCCAGGAGTTTGAGGCTGCAGTGAGCCATGGTTGCACCATTGCACTCCAACCTGGACAACAGAATGAGACCCTGCCTCAAGAAAAAAAAAAAAGAAAAAAGAAGAAGAAAGAATTAGTTCACTGACTTAAAAACAGGCCTACTGAGGGTCACAGATTCTTCTGGAATATACATGCACATTAGGAGGACAGAATCACAAACTGTTTGACATATTCAATTAGGGTATGAAGAAAATATAAGGTTTTGGTTGTAATATGATCAGATGGCTAGTTCCCTTTATTCTTTATTTTTGAGATGGAGTTTTGCTCTTGTTGCTCAGGCTGGAATGCAATGGCGTGATCTCAGCTCACTGCAACCTCCACTCACCGCAACCTCCGCCTCCCAGTTTCAAGCAATTCTCCTGCCTCAGCCTCCAAAAAGTAGCTGGGATTACAGGCATCTGCTACCACACTCAGCTAATTTTGTATTTTTAGTAGATATGTGGTTTCTCCATGTTGTTTAGGCTGGTCTTGAACTCCCGACCTCAGGTGATCCATCTGCCTCAGCCTCCCAAAATGCTGGGATTACAGACATGAGCCACCATGCCCAGCCTTAGTTCCCTCTATTCTAATGTAAATAAATACTCTAAATAAAGGCATAATTCAAAATAAATATTTACATAATTCTTGACAGATGAATTGCTCTTTGACTCATGCTGAAGTTAACTATCTGCCCCTTGAAAAATTAGTTTTCTCCATTAAATTATTAAAATTTAACTAATTCTG
Organism: Theropithecus gelada; assembly: GCF_003255815.1. Classification (NCBI taxonomy): domain Eukaryota; kingdom Metazoa; phylum Chordata; class Mammalia; order Primates; family Cercopithecidae; genus Theropithecus; species Theropithecus gelada. The sequence continues at coordinate 56,578,013 of NC_037673.1, forward strand.
GAGTTTTGCTATGGCATGCTGGACACAATAGGAACCATGGACCTGCTGAGAGTCCCAGTCTAGGAGATTTCCTCTTAGCACCTGAAATACTTCATGGGAGACCACAGTTTCCATTCCATATTTTGATGTTACAATATGAACCATAAAAACTTTCTTTTATTTCTATGTTTTACTTTTTGCAAGACAAAAGACTCCTCCCATAGTCCAGGATTTTATTCCTACTTTCTTCCGTTTTCACTTGAGAATACAGAAACATTAAATAACTCGAATCTACATTTTATCAGTCAGTGCCACCATTCAAAACACAGCATTTTGGGTATGATTTCATTTAACCCCTTAATTGTAGAGTCATGAATCCATAACACTGCACATTGTCTATTCCTTAAAAGTTTCATAAGTTTCACTTTCACATTATGCAAAATTAATTAATGCTCCACTCTGTCGACTCTATGCCACCACACCGCTATCAATGAGTTCCGAAGAGGCAGTGGGAGAGCTGATAGACTGTAACATAGCATTATGGTAGAGTACAGATTACATTACTTGTTTCTCAGTTTTCTCCTCTAAAATATGGAAATAATAATCATGCATCTAATTCAGAGTTGTTGTGAAGATTAATTGGTTTAATACACATAAAATGTTTAGCGTAGTGCCTGACACATAAGTACTCTATAAGTGTCATCTATTATTCTTATTGTTTTGTTATTATTAAATGATTCCATTATTTGAAAAGAAAGGTTAAGTATCATTAATCTGAAAATCCAAAATGTAAAATGTTCCATAATCCAAAACTTTTTGAGTGCTGACATGATGCCACAGGTGGAAATTTCCACACTGACCTCATGTGACAAGTCAGTCAAAATACAGCCAAAACTTTGTTTCATGAATAAAAGTATTTTAAAATATTGTATACAATTATTTTCAGCCTATGTTTATAAGGTATATATGAAATATAAATAAATTTTGTGTTTAGATGCAGGTCTTAACCCCAAGATATCTCACTATGTGTATGCATGTATTCCAAAATCCAAAAAAAAATCAAAAGTTGAAACACCTCTGGTCCCAGGCATTTAGAATAAGAGATATTCAACCTGTATATGTTAAACATATACTGATTCTTAAATTTTTTTAGAGAAATGTAATTACAATTAAGTGGAAAAAACTCTATATCAGGTATTAGCATTAATATTTTGGTTTAATTACTGCAATGATCAACATAGCTACTTTAATTATTATTCTTATGAGAGTTTTTACTTTTTTTAATAGATGGGGTCTTGCTATGTTACCCAAGCTGGCCTTGAACTCTGGGTTCAATTGATCCTCCTCCCTCAGCCTCCCAAGTAGTTGGGATTACAGGTATGCACTATTACAACCAGCCCATGCTAATGAGAATTTTAATGCATATACACACAACATATAACCACACATCTTCAATACACATTTTCATTATACAGAGTGTTTCCACAGGTAGAGTAGAATGAGATATGAGTTCTGGTTATTTAGCCTGGCAACTGCAGCAGAGTCAAATACTGTTAGTGTTTTTATCCTGGTTCAGGTCCTGTTATCAATACAAGAGGCAACATATAAATGGAGATCAGGTTCCCATCTGGTTACAACTAACGGCACAGCCTTGATTGCCTGCTTTGAGTTAGGGGATCAAAGGAAGAAATCATCAGAGATCCAAACAGCAACTCAGGCAGGCAGATCCCCATTTGAAAAAAAAAAACAGTAACTTCTCCACCTTAAGGAAGGATAACTCTTGTTTTAGCTAGCTTGATTCCTAATTATAGAAATAAGCTTGGAGTGAATAGCAGGTGATGAAAATACAAAGTATCATATAGGAGTTAATAAAGAAAACAATCATGATAATTATCTTTCTAAACAATAAAGAGAAACCAGGTATTTCTTCGTATTATAAATATAATAAAATTTTACAGCCAGGCATGTGGACCCACACCTGTAATCCCAACACTTCGGGAGACCGAGGCAGAAGGACTGCTTGAGCCCAGGAATTCAAGATCTACCTAGGCAACATGGCCAAACCCCTTCTCTACAATATACAAAACTGAGACAGGTGTGGTGGTGTGCACCTGTAGTCCCAGTTATTTGAGAGGCTGAGGCGGGAGGATCACTAGAGCCCAGCAAGTCGAGGCTGCAGGAGCCATGATCATACCACTCCACTCCAGCCTGGGTGACAAAGGGACACCCTTCATCAAAAAAAAAAAAAAGTAAAGAATTTTTTTCAAAGAAACCCTTTACATTAAAGCACTATTTATGATGGAATCTTTAGGAAATGCTAGAATTCCTTGTCCCTAGATTTTTTTCTAAAGGATTAAAATCTTCATTTTCTAGGAGAACTGACATTTAAATGTATGATTCCTAAACTCAAGATTTTTAAAAGATCCTAGTTGCTCGATAAGTCTATAGCACACTCTTGAAGATAAGATATTCATGGACCCTCCCTAAATCTTGGAAAGTCTTCAGGCTAACGGCAGGGCTGCAGCTCAAGTAAAGGCAGAATCTCATTTCTGCCAGTAATAGCATGCCTAGCCAGGATTAAAAAATTTGCCAAGACCACACAGAAAGAGACTAGATGGTAAGTTGGATTTATACTTCTTTTTGCAACTGAGGGCCATTCTGAACTCCTGCCTAAAGTTGGAGAAAGTGAAGAGGGGCCAAAACCAGAAACCTTTAGGGCACAGAGATAATTATTATGGAAAACCAACAAGCATTTACCTAATGATTCCCCAGAGTCACTCCGAGAGGAAGGAATGAAATAAAAAAGTTTATACCATACACAAAACAAAGATTCAATGCAGTCAATGAACCAAAGAAGAAAAATTCAGTTCTGAAATGTGATAATAACCTGATATTCCTCCTCAAATTTCTGCATATTTGGTTACATTATAATTGGCTTGATGCACATATTCTTAAAACACCAACACTCAATTAAATTCATCACCTAAGAAACATGGTCATCAGTAATTATTTTTTCATAATCTTTCAATTTTATTCCTGCAGATTTTTTGTTTCTAAGTCCACAAAAGGACTTCTCAACTTGATGTAATACAAAGAGTGTATCACAAATTAATTTATCTAGGGTGTAATCGCTATACAGATAAAATGATGCATATGATATCTTAAAATTGCATCCACGTTTAAAGTTCTACAAAAAAGAGAAAGGGAAGGATGTTACTATTCTGAGCTGATGATATCTTACCATCCCAAACTGTAACCATTGAACATACACATTTATTGACAAACAGCTTTGAAATCATAACAAGATGTCCCACAGATGTATTGTGTTTTGATTCATTAATGTCCTAATTGTATGAAACAGCTACACCCATGTTATTCCATCTATAAAAAAGGGCAATGAAAAGATGTCCTTTGAGTCACTTTTAACTCAACTTTCTAAGTGTCTCCAATTTTATACTCCTATAAAGAAGTCTTCCACTCCACCTTCAAGAGTATAAATCTTTGATCCAGAAGGTTAAATGGACACTCTCTATGCATCCTTGTGCTTTTGGGGATCTGACAATGCTTTTTTGATGGAACAGTAAATGGTCCAACTGTCTGCCTAAGACTGAGCAGAATGCAATTTATCTTTCACTTGGTGTGCAGAAAATGACTATGTAAACTTTACGACATTTGCCAGTATTTCCATTCCTTAAGACATAGCTCACTGACTAGGACCCAGTTTTCCAAGCAAGTAAAAGATGTTTCCTTGTTACTAATATGTTTTTGGAAAGTAAAAGAGACCTTCTGAATTACCTCCTAGAGGCATACTTCACTTTTGTCCTCAGTAACAATTATTTCAATACACTGTTTACAAACCCAATCGTTATTCCCTTTTTGAATGCAAGGTAGCACATGCTAATTGTTGCTCTGCTGATATTAATGAATCAAAACCTTATGGGAAATACAATTGTCTCATCTTCCAGGCTTCTATGTGAAATACTCAGAATTGCACTTGCAAATTCCTGAGCAGCTTCATTCTAAGGGAAACATGGCGCCATCTAGTGATCATACAGAAAATTACACCTATGCATTTTCCCTCTAGGCTCTGTATTAAAATGTTGAGTTGGCCTATACATTAGAATTGAAAGAAGAGAAATAGAATAAAAATTCCTAGAAACTTTACCTAGTTATTTGCTATATGCACCACTCTGCATTGTCATTATTAAACATATATGAGTTATAACAATAATAGTATGACTTTGTCCCTCTCTTGAGGTCACTTTTTAACTTCAACTTACCATTGGTTTAGTTATGTAGTTTCCAAAATAAATCTCTTCACATGGAACATTTAATTCCAGTAAACTATATTTTTGGTTTATTAAAAGTTAATGAAGTTTTTGAAACAATTCCAAATGATCTGTAAAACATATTTACTTAAAAAATGCTTCAATTTATTTCTCTAGTGATGCCCTGCTAGGATGCTACCTAAATTGTTAAACATTTAAAAACACAAAGGAAAAAGTAAGATAAAATAAATAGTCTAGTATTTAGAGATTAGCCTATTCCTTAATATGGAAAATTATTCCTCATTGTCAGAATACAACATCTGATTGTATTTCTAGTTTAAGGATAACAATGTACAGATATCAACAGGATAAGATATGCTTGCCTAAGCAGGGTTAGATGCCCACTCTGTCCCAGCAGAGCTTTTCCAGTTTTACCCTCTGGAAAGGTCTATGAAGACAAGGACCATATCTGATGCATCTTTCATCTCCATACGCCACTACTCACCCAACCAACCCTTGTCCCCACCAGCGCAATGCCTAGCATGTCATAGGGACTCAGGATGTTTCTTCAATGAACCAATAATTAATTTCTCATGTCTGTCTCTAAAATCATTATTTAGAGTCTATCTGCCATGGGAAACAGCTTTTCACTTTTCTACTGTATGATTTTCTGCTCCTTTTCTGACACACTCTCTCTAAAGTGGCACCTCATTTGATATTCACACTGCCACCTCCTAAATGCTTTAGAATCTTAGTATCCATGTCCAAATGGCTTCCTTTCCATGAGTTATTCATCTTACAGACAGGGCATTATTCATCAACACACCGTTTGATTAAATGAATCCAAGAGGGTAGAAATGGGAAACTCTTATTTCTTACTATTTTCAATAGGTAGTATTAATATTCTGTAACAAGGAGATTTCAATAGTGTAACAAGTACAATATTATTCAGTTTGAAACAGGTGCTTTTGGCATTATAGGCACACAATGCATAGTTTAATATTGTGTGGCCCAAAACAGCTAACTTATCTTGAAATGTTGCAGAGGAAACTTCCTTAGTCACATTCTTACTGTCCAGTGACTGAGGTAAATCATGGCATACATGTGTAATTATGAATCACATACTATCTATACCTGCACTTCAACTACCTGTAACTAGATTTTCACTATGGAGTGTAATGAGTTTCGGTGAGAACATTCAGATACTCCATTCCTCAAGTAAGTATTACAAAAGCATTTAATTTCACTGTAGAAGAAAATTTAGAAATCGATTTCTCCTTCTCTAGTATTGCTGAATTGTGATTCGAATCAGCAATTTTTCCGTAATACACGGTAAACATCTCAGAATTCTACTACTTTTGCAGTACAAAGATCACTATGATGTAGAATAGAAAGGTTTTTAACCAACATCCCCATGAGTACATTCAACTCAGCCTTGCAACTCCCACTCATAATGTCACAACTGTTTGTCCCTAAGCTAATTAAGTGTGTCTGCGAGCTATAGCCTGAGTTATGAAGTTATCATTTCTCCCCACTTTATAGCGGTTTGAAGGATATGAAATGGCAATGGACAAACAGTCATGATATTTTTGGCAAAATACCAAATGTTTTTGACGGAAAGTGAAAGGGCTTTGGAGCCCTCTGACCAAGGTTCAAATCCTAACTCTTTTATTGTATACCTGAGCAAGTTACTGAACTTAAGTTTCTTTATGTGCATATGGAGATGTTCTTGGAGCCAAAGTTCTAATTTTGGTACAGACCGATCTTTAAAAACAATAATAATTTAACGTTCAAAGTAATTTTGAAACATGTTGGTGAAAAACATAGGCTTTTTTTTTTTTTTTTTTTTTTTGAGACAGGGTCTCTCACTCTGTCACCCAGGCTGAAGTGAGGCGGCGTGATCATGGCTTACTGCAGTCTCGACCTCCCGGGCTCAAGAAATCCTCCCACCTTAGCCTCCCGAGTAGCAGGGACTACAGGCACGTGCCACAACACCTGGATAATTTTTTTGTATTTTCAGTAGAGACAGGGTCTCACTATGTTGCCCTGGCTGATCTTGCAATCCTGGGCTTCAGTTATCCTTCCGCCTCAGCTGCCCAAAGTGCTGGGATTACAGGCATGAGCCACCACACTCAGCCAAAAAATATAGTGTTAAGAGATCACAATGTGACCTATAACATTTATGAATTTAGAGCAGCTTTGGAGCTAACTGAGATTAGGGATCAAGATATATATTATGTGTGTGTGTGTATATACGTATATATACATATATACATACGTATATACACACACACACATATATACATATATATACACACACAGACACGTAATAACACAAGCATGCACTTTTGTGAAATAGACAACGTAAGTTCTAAGCAAGGAGACTACAAACTGCATTTCTTTTTCAAAACAAGAAACATACAGTCATAAGAGGTTTTAAATAACTAGTTTAATCAACCCATATGGTTGCACACTTAGAGTTTTCTTAGAAATACATTTTACATTTAGCATTGGCCTTGATATGTCTAATATTTTCTAGATATTTTTCACATATTTCAAAGGGCTAAAAATATTTATTCATTTATACTTTCAGTCACTCAATAGATAACAGCTTTCTCTTTTCCAAGCACATGTTTGGGAACAGTCAACTTTTATTTTATGGTACAGATTAAATCAAGGGCACATATTAATTTGTGATCAACTAATAAACCAACAAAGAACTTCTAAAAGCAGAAGGATTTTCTAATTTTACAGGGCACAAAGACCATTATATTTATTTTAAATCTCAAACTATGCTGTGTTTCGTAAGGAAATTAAAGGATATATAAGGCATATACACTTAGGTATACATATATTTTTAGATTTTTTTTTAAATTGATACATAATTGTACATAGGGTGTTTCAATACATACAATGCACAGTGATCCGATCAGATCAGGGTATTAGCATATGTTCTAACATTTTTCATTTCTTTGGGACTATTCAATATCCTCTAAGTATCTGAAAATATATAATATATTGTTTTTAACTATAGTCATACTATAGTGCTATAGAACACTATCATTTATTCCTCCTATCTAGCTGTCATTTTGTATTCCTTAACAAATCTTTCTCTATCCTCCCTTCCCCCTACTGTTTTCAGCCTCCAGTAATCTCCGTTCTCCTTTTTACTTCCATGAGATCAACTTTTTCTAGCTTACATTTTTTGAGTGAGAAAGCAGTAGAAAAGAAAATGTGGATGGCTTTAAAAGGAAAAAAAGGGAAAACACAACCCTCTCTCCAAATACTCCAATCTTGTGAATTGGAAAAAAAAAAAAAAAGTTTAAATCATTTTTTTAAATCAGTTGCTATCTATTTGTATATATACCCACAGAAAACCATAGTTAAAATATTATAATTCTAAGACATATGTACAGAAAGGCAAATGCTAGGGGGAACATATTAAAATGGCATATTAAACATATTAAACATATTAAAACATTTGCCTTTTAAACATATTAAAAGGCAAATGCAAAATGACATTTTGCAGTCTTATACAGCGATTTAATTTATACGCCATCCATATATCAGTGATCTGGACTCTCTTGATCCACCTGAAAAGCACACTACTTAGCATTTATCTAGTGTTTTCTAAGTAGACGTCTAATGTTCTTTTTAATTAATCATTCTATTAACTCTTGTCACACTAATAGAGACAGCAACCAACCTGAACCATCTGGGGCAGATGAGCAATGGAGATACACAGAAAGCTAAATTGCACTGAAAATAATTTTTTGAGAAAGAACAATGGGAGTTGTCGAGTTCTCCAAATTATAGGTTATAAAGCTCAGCTAAATTACTTTTTTGTACAATATAGACAGAAATGACAAAATGGCAGTTCTACATGACTGTAAAACTCGAACTGACCAAACACTGACTTGGTAAGAGCAGAGTGTGTACTGATCTTATTATAATGATGCTTAGAAGAAGAGTTGAAAATAGAAAGGGTTTCTGAATTAGCCCAGCACCAACCAAGTAATCCAGGGATCCAGATCGCTCCAATACCCAGTGAGTTGTCCCCTTTGGCCCCTCCTAGTTGTGACCCACCCAAGAGAAGTATTATATTTCCCTAGTCTACATTGTTCCCACTTTGACACAGCCTATCATATACTTTTTTTGTAAGTTTATGATTATCTCCTCCATGAAATTTTTAATTCTTGGGGACCAAAAATCTCATTTCTCTTTGTATGTTCAAGTGCTATTAAGCACATAATAAGTACTGAACAAATGCTAAAGCAACAAATAAGTAATCCCATGATTACTTAAAACTGAGGTGCCTGCATAAATCAGCAAGGCACTAAAATGATAAATTCATCCTCTAAGAATTGTTCAAATACCTTAAACTCAGTCTCAAATGAGTAAAAAAAAAAAAAAAAAGTGTCGTGGCTTGCTTTCAAGAAATGAGCAATGTTAAATTCTTGCTAGATTATTTTCATGGTAATAGTTTTTTACAACTTCTTATTGTAAAAGTAACAACATTATTTCAAAATTTAAAGTATAAATAAATATAAATATAAGGAGATAAAGAATATTTATAATCTTATTACTCAGAGTCGGTTTCATACTTTAGCTCATATACTTAAAAATGTGTAAAGAATTATATTATGTGTAGTTTTATGACAAATTTCAATGCTAATATCTCTATCATTAAAAAAATATATGGAAGTACCACAAATACCACAATTTAGTCTGTTTTAGTTTTTTGTTTGTTTTTGAGACGTAGTCTGGCTCTGTCGCCCAGGCTGGAGTGCAGTGGCGCCATTTCGGCTCACTGCAACTTCTACCTCTGGGGTTCAAGCACTTCTTCTGAGGCTCCTGAGTAGCTGGGATTATAGGCACCCACCACAGTGCCTGGCTACTTTTGTATTTTTAGTAGAGATGGAGTTTCACCATGTTGGCCAGACTGGTCTTAAATTTCTGACCTCAAGTGATCTACCAGCTTTGGCCTCCGAAAGCGCTGGGATTACAGGTGTGAGCCACCACACCTGGCCTGTTTTAAACACCAACTCTCCCTAGTCCTTGACTATTATTATCAACTCATTAACAGTCAAAATACATACAATAGTCTTTGCCTACTTCTTATTACTTGAGGATAAATGTCTACAAGAGGCATTGTTACATGCATATTTTGACACGGAGTGTTAAAATTACCATTGTAACTGTACACAATTTACAGTCTCTCAAGTAATATACGTGTGCCTGTTTCCTTACCCCTTTCCTACACTGAGCATTACTAATCTATTTCCAGTAAACTGTCAAATTAATCTCAGAGAAGACTTGGAGACAGGTTTATTCACATAGTTTATTTTCTCTCATGTAGCAAAAGGCAATAATAATAAAAGTCAATCTTTACTTTTAACTCATGATATTTATTACACAATCGGCCTCTCATAATAATCCTTATTTTTATAACTGTGCAACAGGGAAGGAACAATAAAATTTAATTCCAATATTGCTAAACCTAGGATAATTTTGTAGACTAGAGTGTCTAAGTGTCATAGTAACAATGGCTGAAAGGATGCTTTTCATACCGACTGAAATATATGGATTATCTTGGTATATTGATTACTTTTCTACTGTAAAACAAAACAAAACAAAACTCTTCTAAATTTATTTTACTTTATTAGTTTTGGCCACATGAGAAACAGCAAGAAATTCTTCTGCCAGTCCTCCAAATAGGTAATCAGATATATCTATGGTTATCTTCCCTCCATAAACAATTCCTAGTGATTTTGCTAACTATAATTCTGTAATATAAACCCTTTGGGTCTTACTCCTATAGACATCCCAGAATACATGCACTCCACACAAAGAGATAAATGACAGTTATCTTCTGTAATCAAGCTCCTGCCAACTTAAGTTGAGGTAAGTAGTGTATGAGAAAGATAACCTAACGGCAAGACTGGCAAGTCATTCTACTATGTGTACTAAGTGCTTTCTCCACATCAAGAAACCAGATTTACAATTATTTAAATTACTATATGAAGACTTTCATGGAATAATGATTTACTATTTTGACTTGTAACAAGACTAAGTATAAGAACATCACTATTTATTCATGACTAATAATGTACATGTATGTAACTCACATAAAAATACTATTAAACATATTATTGCTTTACTTTATACAAAGACCCTAATGAAAAGTCTTATAATTAATTATATAAAGATAATTTTCTCTCAAGACATAAATATTATCAGGTTTCTCTATTTGCTGTATCTTTGAGGAAGCTATTAATATTATAAGACCTAAACTTAACTCCAAATACAAAATATACTTTTACATTTGTGTTTCTAACTTAGCTTTACATAGCCTTTTAATCCATTTTTGAAGTTAAGATTGCTTAATTCCTTTTTGAAACAAAAAGCATAAGCAATACATAAATAATTAATGGCATTGCTTTTATACCCAATTTTTATTATCTACAATAAAGATGAGATCATGTACAAACAACCAGAAATCAAGAGCCACAAACCCACATATGCATTTGGAATTTACTCAGAATTATGTTTGAAAATACTCATGCACTAACATTTGCCCCGTTGTTTCCAGATTATCCTAAAGTTTGGTCCAAGATAAAGTTGTTCAGATTTTCTGATTTAGATCACAGCTATATACTCTAGGAAAACATGGATGCCTACCTCATTTGAGTCTTAAATGGGGCTAGGGATTTCTTATTATTAAGGAAAGGAAATTATTAGTTCATATTTTAAATACAGAAACAGAAAATATCATTCCAGATTAATCAATTCGACTCTAGGTGAAAACAAATTTATATATTAAAACAAATTAACTGATCCATATTTAAAATAAGTAACACCATCATATTGAAGTGAGTGGAAGTGGGTGTGAGAAGAGAACTAACCAAGTGAATTTTGAGTACAGAATTAGGCATATAAAACATAAATAATGCTAAAAGTCTACTTACTGAAATGCTTTTCTTTGCTTTACTTCTCTTTTTCCATAGAGGTGTGAGTGGGTAATTCTGAAACTAATTTCTGAAACTACATTCCACAGGTAAGAAAATGCTATCCAATATCTAATATATTGTGAATAATGGGAGCCAGGCTTCTCACTGTAACTTCTCATAGAGTTACAGATACGAAAATGGAGAAGAATAGAATGAGCACTACAATGATGGATTATCATTGTGAAATCCTAGGTTTAATATATACAAATATCTGAAAATACCCATGGATATAGGTATGTGTGGGTATGTATATATATGCACACATTTATATATGAGTATGTACTTACATACACTTTTTCCCTAGATCTGTCTACTAAAAGGACCTAGAAGCAAAAGCACACCCACTCTCCAAATTTTGATTTCTAAAAACCATTCTTTACTGAAAGGCACCAGAGAGCCCTAGAAAAGTAGCTGATTCCAAGGCTTGGAGAAAAAAACAAGAGTCTCATATCTAAAGCCAGAAAGTAAAAAAGTATTCAAAGAATAACAGTAACATGTTAAAATGACAAAGGAGTCAACTAGAAGTACCTTGTACTGTCCAAATCCAGGACAGTATGAGGATTAAAATAATGATATTAACTAACAACATTAAAGGATAACAACCTGCTAAATAAAGAATTCATGACTCCACACAGAAACAAACAAGAAGAAACATTTTTATGCATAATAGAAAGCCAACTAATAAAAGAAGAAATGACGAAATTACAAAATTTCCCCTTAGCAAACCACTATTGTTTGAATGTTTCCCCCAAAGTTCACGTCTTGGAAGCTTAGTCCAAAATGCAACAGTGTTAAGAGTTGGGACATTTAAGAGATGATTAGATCATGAGAGCATTCCCTTCATGAATTGATTACTTTATCAGTTATCATAGGAGTAGGTTCCTTATAAAAGAATGAGTTTGGGCCAGGTGCAGTGGCTCACACCTGTAATCCTAGCACTTTGGGAGGCCGAGACGGGTGGATCACGAGGTCAGGAGATCAAGACCATCGTGGCTAACACGGTGAAACCCCATCTCTACTAAACAAAATACAAAAAAATTAGCTGGGCGTGGTGGCGAGTGCCTGTAGTCTCAGCTACTCAGGAAACTGAGGCAGTAGAATGGCAAACCCGGGAGGTGGAGGTTGCGGTGAGCCGAGGTGGAGCCACTGCACTCCAGCCTGGGTGACAGAGCGAGACTCCGTCTCAAAAAAAAAAAAAAAAAAAAAAAGAGTTTGGCCCCCTTCTCCCTATTTCTTGCCCATGTGATACTTTTCGTAATGTTATGATGCACCAGGAAAAAGGACTGCACCAGATGTAGCCCCTTGATCCTGAACCTGCCAGCCTCCAGAACCATGATCCAGATAAATTCTATTCATTATAAATTACCCAGTCTGTGGTATTCTGTTATAGCAGCATGAAACCAATGAAAACAGCAACCATAATAATAACACAAGTAACTGATTTAGACAGGAATCATCAACGGATTCCAAAGCTATTGGGTAAGAAATTGAGGAATAACAGCGTATTTACACGGTCTCATATTATCACTGTACAAAATGCTTTTTAATTACAAAGGATGAAAATAGAAACTTTACAGTGGAGAAATCTGGTAGACACCACTTTAACCAAATGATCAAAGCTAAAACTGTCAGTAATGATACTAAACAACAGCATCTACCTCTGGATATAAGGACTTAGCATCACTACTGTGATATTCCTGCCCAAGTTGTATGACCGGACTATCATCCCCAGGAAACACAAAATAAACTCAAATTGAAAGATAGCTTATGCTTTAGACTGAATGTTTGCGTTGCCTCCAAATTTGTATGTTGAAACCTAATCAGCAATATGATGGTATTTATGGGTGTGGCCTTTTGGAAGTGATGAGATTATGAGGACAGAGCCCTCATGAATGGGATTAATGCCCTTATAAAACAGACCCCAGAGAACTCTCTCTTCCTTTCTGCCATGTAAAAACACAGCAAGGAGACAGCTATTTATGAGCTAGAAAGCTGATACTCACCAGACAGAAAATCTGCTGTCTGGTGAGTATCAGCTCACCAGATCATGGGACTCCTCAACCTCCAGAACCGTGAGAAATAAATTTCTGTTGTTTATAAACTATGCAGACTATGATAGTTTGTTATAGCAGCCCAAACAAATCAAGAGAGTGTACAAAACAACTGGCATGTAATTCTTCAAAAATGTAAATGTCATGAAATAGTCTTTGATGAAGATTCAGAAACTGCTCCAGTTTAAAGGATATTAAAGAGACATGACAATTGATTGCAAAGCATGATTTTGTAATTTCATTGGCTATATAGAACATCATTGGGACAATTATTGAAATTTAGAATAAAGTCTGTAGATTAGATAAAAACATTTTATCTGTGTTAATTTGCTAATTTTAACCAATGAACTGTACCTATGTGTGGTAACTACATGATTTTAGGAATTATTTAAGTATTTAGAAGCAAAGGGGTATCATGTCTGCAACTTGCTCTTAATGTGTATCAATAAGCAAACGTGTGTATGGGTAGATGGATACATAGATGATTAGATAGATAGAAAGGTAGACATGAGAAACAGAGAGACTGAATAAAGTAAATGTAGTAAAATGTTAACATTTGGGGGATATTGGTGAAGGGTATTTGAGAATTCTTTGTGCTATTCTTGCTACTTTACAGTAAATCTGAAATTACATCAAATTAAAAATCAAAATCAATATAATATATTAACTTTAGGGCGTATAGATATTTAAAGTTAGAATTGTCAAGTGACATTCTGGTGAATGCTTCAACTAATTACAACTAGTTTCCAAACATTATAAAGCACACTCAGCATGAAATCCTGATTTTTGATCCTTACATATTTTGAAGACAACTAGATTTTTCAGTTATGTCTTTATAACCACACTGTACAGAAAGTAAATGTATATTGAGCAGAAAATAGTTATTCATGACAAATCTTACACCTGAGATCAAGAGTCTGCTAAATCGTCCCATTACATTTTGGCCTTATGTCCTATATTTTTATCTTATTTTATCAAAATGTGATTTTATTCATTGTAATTTATTTATTAGTAGGTTTTAGATATAGACAACATATTTAAATATATAGTATCACCATTTTTTCTGTTTGGTAGAATCACACCATTTTAGTATGCCATACAGAATTATATACATCACTATTTTTGTCATTCAGCCTGGCCCACATGACTCTGAGATGTTCTGAATTGGATTGGCCTCATAGAGAATAAAGTCTAAGCTACTTGCCAAGACCAGATGCCCCATATAATCTGGCTTTAGGCCAATTTTGCAGATTTCTCTTTGACGGTAATCCCATAAATTCCCTATGACATGCAAGGCTCTCCGTACTACAAATCTTTTCTATGCTCCTTCATATAACCATGAACTTCAAAATGCTGCCTATTCAACCGTCAACTCCTAAGGAGCTGGTCATCCTCCAAGACAAAGCTCAATGTCAAGTCCCACTTTAAATCTTCCACCCTCCCTGAGCACTGCCTTCCCTTCTTTCCCAAAAGGTTATTCTTCCTTCTTCTGTCTCCTCATATCTTTTGCTCGTACTTCTAACACTTCTATGTTATGTTATATTTTAGTTAATGTATTTTACAGTATTATCTTCTCCATTAGACTGTCATGTTTTGCCATTTTTTTTCTGATCCTCTCCCCTACAGAGCATAGAAAGGTGTCTAGCACAAATGCAGCTCTCAATACCAGTTTTTTAAATAAATGGATAACAAAAACAATAAATACCATAGGAAAATACAAGAACTTTTAAAGTCCAAAAGAGAATGGTAATTATTAGCCATTAGGTTGTACAGAGTAACCTTCATGAAAGAAGTGGTAACTGATTTGGGCATGAAGAATGAGTAAGATGTGGAGAGAGAAGGAATTGTAACAGAATCAGAAAGAACCAAGATCTAGGAGCCTCTGTGCAGGGGCCATAAGGATGTGCTGCAGACCTCCAACTATAGGAACTATAATCAGTGAAGGGCCCCAACTGATGCCTCTGAAATTCACTGCAGCATCTGAGCTAAGGCCATACCTCCCATGCCCTGCTTCTTGATACTGACTGAGCACAGAGGGCATATTGTGGCAGACACATTCCTGGGAACATAGGATTCCTCTGATGGCTGATTTTGGCTTGAGGACTCCCATATGCCTTTGGCTAGCCTTTGGCTAGCCCAATTTAGGATGCTCTCACCAATTCTCTCTCCCTTCTTTTCTCAGAGTCAAACTTGGATCATGCTTTGACATTTCCCTTAGTCTTAACTGGCTCCCTCCTTATATTCTTCTACAAGGGCATTTCCTAAAATTCTTGCATTTCTAATCCCATTTTGGCATGGGCTTCTTGGAAGACTCAGACTGACACACAGAGTATAGAGTATGTATGGAGTAATTAGGGAATTAAAGCTGATGAAGCAAATTGAGACTTTGTTATTGAGAACAACATGCCAATTCAATACATTGTGCCAAGGCCGGATAAATCTTTATTTCCTAATATGAACATAACTGTCTATGTAGTTTTCAGAGTTCACAAGTGGCAAGGAATTTATAACTTCCTTTTGTGAATTATTTCATAGTTTAATCATCTTTCACAGCTCACTTAGGTCTTTACTAAATCCTTTGTGATTTAAGATCATTTCTTCCAGTTCAGTCTTCTGTGGTGATAGGCTACAGCCAACTTTAGACATACTAAATTAACTACATCAACTCTTAGTCATAACAGGAATTCCTTCTACAATATTATGCACACGTGGTCTTGCAGGGCCATTTGTCACTTTTTCTATTTGATAAAAAACTATTTTTCATTAAAATAATCTAATCATGGAATATCTGTTAGGCACTGAAAAAATTTTTCCTGTTTGAAGGCAGGAAAACAAAGATTTGTATGCTTACTTCAGAGGATTTTATGATTTCTAATGGGAAGTAAACAATTGTTTTTCTTTTCTCAAGTCTTTCAACTACTCTGCCTTCTATTGACAGAGTAAGAAATTCAATCTTCAATTATTTAAACTTAACATTTTATCCAATTAAAAATAACAGATTTTTTTTTCTGCCAAAGATTTGAAACAGAGATAGAAAGCATGTGTGGGAAATTCTGTTATCTTTCCAGATCTCTGCTTGAATAAAATAAAGGCATTTGTCTGACCACGATAAGCACATTGTCTGATCCAGATCCTCCAAGTATGCAAATCAACAGGAAAAGTTCCAACAGCAAGACTTACCCATCTGCATAGAGTTTCAAAAATGGTGACGTACTTACCTAAAATAGAAAGAGAGATGACATTAGTGACATTCATCGCAGCTTAGACACATAGTGAAAAACACATTCTAGAAGGCAGTTAGAGCATCTGTTCCCCTCACCATTGCCAAGACCCAGTTTTAAGGCTTTTGTTTATGACACAACAGTCCAGATGGTGGTGTCTCTCACTGTCCAAGTTTACTCTGAGTACACTTCATAGGTATTTGCTCAATAAATACTGAAAAAGATTATAACAATCAAGTAAGCAAGAACTATGATTTAATAACAACAGCAGATTTAACATCTATTGAGGGCTTACTTGCCTGCCAAGTCCAGTGCAATATGCTGTGTGTATTCTCCAATTTACTATTTAGATAGTGGACATGAGGTAAGTACTATTATTATCCCTATTGTAAAGATGAAGTAAATGAGCTTAGGGAAGTTCATTAACTTGCTTAAAGTCACTCACACAACTAGAAAGTGTTGGAGCTGAAGTTTTCATAGGCTCTCAGATTCTAGAGCCCACTTTCACAATCTTTATGCTACACTGTCAAAACCCATTGGGAAAGACACACACACACACACATATATATATACGCTAATCATTAGTGTGTATATATATGTGTGTATACATATGTATATAATTAGTAGTACTTTGTTAAATAATACATTCTAAAAATAGAAATGATCACAATGTTAGAACCTGGAAAAACGAACAATGCTTAGTACACAGCAGCTGTTCAATAATATCTGTTGAGTGAATGAAAGAATAAGCAAAGAAATGTCATTGATATTTAATAAATATACACGGGTTATATCTCAACACAACAAATATTTACCCAGAGAGCACTCTACCGTACAGCTTATTTCTTTCTTCCTACAGATGACTATGTACCACTATATGCTGATTATTTGAAGGTAAGAACTGAATGCTCTTAAGTGAGAAAGATGATCGATCGATCTAGACCAAATGACCCGGGGAGTTACCAAGGAGAGGATGGAGTTGTCAAATCTTCAAATGGCATGTTACTCAACACATAAAATCCTTCTGTAGTTGAAGAAGCAATTAACACCATTTAATAGTTAAATTTTCTTCAGCTTTTTGGTTACTCTTTTTGGTAGAGATTCTGATTAGCAACAAAACATTAAAGAAAGAAGTAGCTAAGAGAGAAATAGAAACAGGAGACTGCATATCTGAAAGAATGTTGTAAATTGAAAAACAAGAGAAATACCCAGCACCTTAAATTCACAAAGAGATAATCATCAAGTTATCTCATTTTTGACATTAATAACATATCCAATGAATCAATTTTTTAAATAATTATAACACCCTAAAAGAAAACTACCCTCCAGTAGAACGCCACAAAGATACTCCTCGAGAAGAGCAACTCCAAGATATATAATTGTCAGATTCATCAAAGTTGAAATGAAGGAAAAAATGTTAAGGGCAGCTAGAGAGAAAGGTCGGGTTACCCACAAAGGGAAGCCCATGAGACTAACAGCAGATCTCTCAGCAGAAACTCTCTGAGCCAGAAGAGAGTGGGGGCCAATATTCAACATTCTTAAAGAAAAGAATTTTCAATCCAGAATTTCATATCCAGCCAAACTAAGCTTTATAAGTGAAGGAGAAATAAAAGCCTTTACAGGCAAACAAATGCTGAGAGATTTTGTCACCACTTGGCCTGCCTTACAAGAGCACTAAACATGGAAAGCACTAAACATGGAAGGAAGCACTAAACATGGAAAGGGACAACTGGTATGAGCCACTGCAAAAACATGCCAAATTGTAAAGACCATCAATGCTAGGAAGAAACTGCATCAACTAACGAGCAAAATAACCAGCTAACATCATAATGACAGGATCAAATTGACACATAACAATATTAACTTTAAATATAAATGGGCTAAATGTTCCAATTAAAAGACACAGACTGGCAAATTGGGTAGAGTCAAGATCCATGAGTGTGCTGTATTCAGGAGACCCATCTCACGTGCAGAGACACAAATAGGCTCAAAATAAAGGGATCAAGAAAGATCTACCAAGCAAATAGAAAACAAACAAACAAACAAAAAAGCAGGGGTTGCAATACTAGTCTCTGGTTTAGACTTTAAACCAACAAAGATCAAAAGAGACAAAGAAGGCCATTACATAATGGTAAAGGGATCAATTCAACAAGAAGAGCTAACTATCTTAAATATCTATGTGCCCAATACAGGAGCACCCAGATTCATAAAGCAAGCCCTTAGAGACCTACAAAGAGACTTACACTCCCACACAGTAATAATAGGAGACTTTAACACCCCATTGTCAACATTAGACAAATCAACGAGACAGAAAGTTAACAAGGATATCCAGGAATTGAACTCAGCTCTGCACCAAGTCAACCTAACAGACATCTACAGAACTCTCCACCCCAAATCACAGAATATACATTATTCTCAGCACCACATCACACTTATTCCAAAACTGACCATATAGTTGGAAGTAAAGCACTCGTAAGCAAATGTAAAAGAACAGAAATTATAACAAACTATCTCTCAGACCACAGTGCAATCAAACTAGAACTCAGGATTAAGAAACTCACTCAAAACTGCACAACTACACGGAAACTGAACAATCTGCTCCTGAATGACTACTGGGTACATAACGAAATGAAGGCAAAAATAAAGATGTTCTTTGAAACCAATGAGAACAAAGATACAACATACCAGAATCTCTGGGACACATTTAAAGCAGTGTGTAGAGGGAAATTTATAGCACTAAATGCCCACAAGAGAAAGCTGGAAAGATCTAAAATTGACACCCTAACATCACAATTAAAAGAACTAGAGAAGCAAAAGCAAACACATTCAAGAGCTAGCAGAAGGCAAGAAATAACTAAGATCAGAGCAGAACGGAAGGAGACAGAGACACAAAAAAACCTCCAAAAAAATCAATGAATCCAGGAGCTGGCTTTTTGAAAAGATCAACAAAATTGATGGACCACTAGCAAGACTAATAAAGAAGAAAAGAGAGAAGAATCAATAGATGCAATAACAAATGATAAAGGGGATATCACCACCAACCCCACAGAAATACAAACTATCATCAGAGAATACTATAAACACCTCTACACAAATAAACTAGAAAATCTAGAAGAAATGGATAAATTCCTGGACACATACACCCTCCTAAGACTAAACCAGGAAGAAGTTGAATCCCTCAATAGACTAATAACAGGTTCTGAAATTGAGGTAATAATTAATAGCCTACCAACCAAAAAAAGATGGATTCACAGCCAAATTCTACCAGAGGTATAACGAGGAGCTGGTACCATTCCTTCTGAAAATATTCCAATCAACAAAAAAAGAAGGAATCCTCCATAACTCATTTAATGAGGCCAGCATTATCCTGATACCAAAGCCTGGCAGAGACACAACAAAAAAAAAAGAGAATTTTAGACCAATATCCCTGATGAACATCGATGCAAAAATCCTCAATAAAATACTGGCAAACCAAATCCAGCAGCACATCAAAAAGCTTATCCACCACAATCAAGTTGGCTTCATCCCTGGGATTCAAGGCTGGTTCAACATATGCAAATCAATAAACATAATCCAGTATATAAACAGAACCAATGACAAAAACCACATGATTATCTCAATAGATGCAGAAAAGGCCTTCAACAAAATTCAGCAACCCTTCACGCTAAAAACTCTCAATAAACTAAGTATTGATAGGATGTATATCAAAATAATAAGAGCTATTTATGACAAACCCACAGCCAATATCATACTGAATGGGCAAAAACTGGAAGCATTCCCTCTGAAAACTGGCACAAGACAGGGATGCCCTCTTCCACCACTCCTATTCAATATAGTGTTGGAAGTTCTGGCCAGGGCTATCAGGCAGGAGAAAGAAATAAAGGGTATTCAATTAGGAAAAGAGGAAGTCAAATTGTCCCTGTTTGCAGATGACATGACTGTATATTTAGAAAACCACATTGTCTCAGCCCAAAATCTCCTTAAGCTGATAAGCAACTTCTGCAAAGTCTCAGGATAAAAAAATCAATGTGCAAAAATCACAAGCATTTCTATACACCAATAGCAGACAAACAGAGAGCCAAATCATGAGTGAACTCCCATTCACAATTACTTCAAAGAGAATAAAATACGTAGGAATCCAACTTACAAGGGATGTGAAGGACCTCTTCCAGGAGAACTACAAAGCACTGCTCAACGAAATAAAAGAAGACACAAACAAATGTAAGAACATTCCATGTTCATGGATAGGTAGAGTCAGTATCGTGAAAATGGCCATACTGCCCAAGGTAATTTATAGATTCAATGCCATCCCCATCAAGCTATCAATGACTTTCTTCACAGAATTGGAAAAAACTACTTTAAAGTTCATACGGTACCAAAAAAGAGCCTGCATTGCCAAGACAATCCTAAGCCAAAAGAACAAAGCTGGAGGCATCACTCTACCTGACTTCAATCTATACTACAAGGCTACAGTAACCAAAACAGCATGGTACTGGTACCAAAATAGAGATATAGACCAATGGAACAGAACAGAGCCCTCAGAAATAATACCACACATCTACAACCATCTGATCTTTGACAAGTCTGACAAAAACAAGAAATGGGCAAAGGATTCCCTATTTAATAACTGATGCTGGGAAAACTGGCTAGCCATATGTAGAAAGCTGAAACTGGATCCCTTCCTTACACCTTATACAAAAATTAATTCAAGATGCATTAAAGACTTAAATTTAGACCTAAAACCATAAAAACCCTAGAAGAAAACCTAGGCAGTACCATTCAGGACATAGGCATGGGCAAGGACTTCATGTCTAAAACACCAAAAGCAATGGCAACAAAAGCCAAAATTGACAAATGGGATCTAATTAAACTAAGGAGCTTCTGTATAGCAAAATAAACTACCATCAGAGAGAACAGGCAACCTACAGAATGGGAGAAAATTTTACAATCTGCCAATTTGACAAAGGGCTAATGTCCAGAACCTACAAAGAACTTAAACCAATTTACAAGAAAAAATCAAACAACCCCATCAAAAAGTGGGCAAAGGATATGAACAGACATTTCTCAAAAGAAGACATTCATACAGCCAACAGACACATGAAAAAATCCTCATCATCACTGGCCATCAGAGAAATGCAAATCAAAACCACAATGAGATACCATCTCACACCAGTTAGAATGGCAATCATTAAAAAGTCAGGAAGCAACAGATGCTGGAGAGGATGTAGAGAAAGAGGAACACTTTTACACTGTTGGTGGGACTGTAAACTAGTTCAACCATTGTGGAAGCCAGTGTGGCAATTCCTCAAGGATCTGGAACTAGAAATATCATTTGACCCAGCCATCCCATTACTGGGTATATACCCAAAGGATTATAAATCATGCTGCTATAAAGACACATGCACACATATGTTTATTGCAGCACTATTCACAATAGCAAAGACTTGACCAACCCAAATGTCCATCAATAACAGACTGGATTAAGAAAATGTGGCACATATACACCATGGAATACCACACAGTCATAAAAAGGGATGAGTTAATGTCCTTTGCAGGGACATGGATGAAGCTGGAAACCATCATTTTGAGCAAACTATCGCAAGGACAGAAAATCAAACACCACACGTTCTCAATCCTAGGTAGGAACTGAACAATGAGAACACTTGGACACAGGGTGGGGAACATCACACACCAGGGTCTGTTGTGGGGTTGGGGGAGCAGGGAGGGATAGCATTAGGAGTACCTACTGTAAATGATGAGTTAATGGGTGCAGCACACCAACATGGCACATGTATACATATGTAACAAGTCTGCACGTTGTGCACATGACATGTACCAAAGAACTTAAAGTATAATAAAAAAAAAAAATGGGAAAAGAGACAGAGACAAACTACTTTAAGATGGTCTAGCCATGATGCGCAAAAAATAAACTTAATAATATAATAATAAAAGTTGTATGTGATACTTTCCTTTCATTCAGTAAATATTATTTTATATAGGAAGTTTATTTTATAATACATGTCAAGTCATAGAGGTGAGATAGGAAGGAGGCACATTTATGGCCTTATTAAGCCATATGAGGGATAAGTTTAGAAAACAAAACAACCTGGGCAAGATATAAATTGGCTATAAGTAGGTCATATATATTTATGTTTCTTGTTAAAATATATATGATAGAAAGAATTCATAGGTTTCATCCTCTGGCTTAAGATTGTGATATTACCTATTCACGTGGGAAAAGTTCTTCTTAATGTATAGGGAAAAAGGTTCTGATACATAGAAAATCCTTAGAAAATCCTTTGGTCCATTTTTGAATTGATAGTGCAATTGGTCAAGAAATAAGACACAGGAAGACTTGAGAACCTAGGTATTTTACAAAGTTTTAAAGAGAGAGCTCTTGGTCTTCTCGGGAGGGTCTCAAGGATCTGCTTTTCATTGTTGTGTTGTTTGTTCATGTAATGTGTACTGCTTGCCTTGGTTTGAGCATGGTTCTATAGCAAAGCAGAATTCCAATGGGATTGGGTGAAAGAAGAACCCCTAAGTTATGGCTTAACTTAACCCCTAAGTTCTGGTTTTCCCAGAACCAGTCTCTTAAGTAGCCTCTAAAATCATCATCTTTTTCCAAATGAATATTATTAGTAATCTCTTTAAGAGTAACCCCCATCACCTCATAATACTCTCACATACTGAGCTTTTAATACACATCAAGAAGAGTAAGCACACATCTCAGGTATTAAAATGTGTTTCCTCTGCAATCTCATTTTATATCAAATATCATTATGGTTATCTCATGTTGTAGAATATTACTGAACTAGATTCTATGTTGGCTGAACTCTAATTTAAGTTTAGATACAGCTCAAGTTCTACATAGAAGCACATTTCAATGTATTGCTTTAGCTTGTTTCTGTAACATTTAAAGGTTCTGGCATAATGGAAATGATTTTGGAGACATTCTGAGTGCCTCTGTTGATTTTACCAGACTTGTGACCTTAGACAAATGTTTTAATCTCTCTTCCTCACTTTTCATTTTGCAATCAGAATATGAATATTAACCATTTATATAATTACAACCAAAGTTATGAGGCTAAAGTATGAGAAGAGTGACAGGCACAGACAAGAATTTAAATAAGAAATTGTTTGCTATGGTCTATTTAATGTATTACAGTATGAGCAAGAAAAGTGTTCAGATTTGTGCACATTAATTATAATATTAAAGCTGACATGGTTGAGAATATTTGCTCATTTAAAAATTTATAAAGTTGTTCATCAGGATTATGTAAATATACTGTAGAAGACCTTGAAATTGTATATGTTTTCAAGTTTTGAATAAACAACCTAACTGAAGGAAAAAATAGTAAAAAAAAGAAAAAAAATTACCCTCTAGTAATTCAGGTCCCCTTTTTCATAAGCTGGTGCCAGAGTAAACCAATAAAACATGAGGGATTTCACTCAAACGTCTAGAACCTTTACCAAAAATAGTCAACATGAAAAGTCTTTATACCTGCAATGTTTTCCACTGCTTTTCTCAGTACTATTTATAGATCTGAGTTATATATTAAATGTGGTTCTTAAAGCTAAGCCAAAAAGAAGGAAGACTGATAAAATTTTAAGCAGTTTTATTTGTTTCAAAATCACACTGGACAGATCTGCAAAGAAAATGACAACTATTTGCAAATTTTTGTGAAACAAATGGAACTTTTACTCCAAATTCAATGTTTACCCTTAAAGATAATTGAACTTAATGACTCAAAACTTTAAATATGAGGTAGTTACAAATGCATGTGGTTCCATTTTGATAAAGACCTGGGAGAGGATCCAAGGAGCAAAGTTATTTGCAAAAAAGTTAGGCAAGATTTGATGGAGTGTACTTGTTGAATACAAATGACTGAAAAGTATTTTTTAATCTGCTTCCTTGTGATGATAATAAGGTTCTGTTTAACACTGGATCTGCCAGTGAGCAGATAAAGGAAAGAATCTAAATAAGATTCATTTTCAAGAAGCCCGGAGTAGTCTATGGATTAGGATTTATACCTCCATTCTACTGAATATGTGGATCAGTTCTAAGAGATAAAAGAATATGAAAATAAGACATCAAAGGTTGATGCCTTAAGGGCTAAAGAAATATGAGCAACTCATAAAATGAATAGCATTTGAATTTATACTCAGGGAGAAAAAAAAGGACTTCAAAGAGCAGTCATATTTATTCACTAGATTAAGGCAGACATTTTTCCAGTACAAAGTCTGCGACATAATTCTTCACCCCTGCCCAATCCCAGCCTCCATTTTCAAATATCTTGGTCATTCAGCAGTTTCTTTTCAAACAAAATGAAACAAAACAAAACTGTATTATTTTATTGACATTCTAGTCGCTTCCTTCACAAACTCCGAATAACTCAGTGTATTTATTCCTCCATAAAGTAAGTGCACATCAGAAGAATGAGTTGTACACCAGGTTGGCCTTCTTTGCTGGGAAGATGAAGCTTGAAATGAAGTCAGTAGTTGTGGTTTACTCTATGTCTATAGCTGGCACTGTGCAGTGAGCCTCTGTTCTTAAAGGAATCTTATTTTAATCTTCTTGGGAAGGCAAGACATTCATACTTGAAACAACTATTAAATGATGCAAAACAACTTACAATTAAATGTAAATTACATGGTGAAGACATCAAATGCTACAGGAATTAAAAGAAAAGAGAAAAGATGTTTCAGCTGTTGTGTGGGATTACAGCAATATGTTGTAACTGGGTGGGAAACTATTAAGAGACTCCTGATAGGGAATGTGCATCCAGTACATCCTCTTCTTGCCCACATTCAGAGTCCCACATAGAGATTTCTGGAAGAGCGTGGGAGCTGCTTCGGAACCAAGCCAATGTCTTGAGAAGGACAATGGATCTACAGTGATGTTTGAAGAGCAAGATTAAAAAGTATATTGTATCTCCATGGTCATTTGCTCCTACAAATCACAGGTTATTAATTAATTATAACTAGTAACACACTTAACAGTCTACTTCTAAAAGACTTTTACCAAACGTTACCATTAATAACTTGCTGAAGAATGTTCATTAATTCACACAATAACTACTCCTAGGTCAGCTCTCCATCAAGGAGGCACAGAGACGTGCTCATAATCATGAAACTTTCCAATTGTATTACAGTCGGGACCCCCCAGGTATACCCATCTGACTTATATTTATTTATATCTAATCAAGGTCAGCCCCTTTGAAATCTCCATGGTCTCTAACCTTTTAGGATCTTCTTTTCTTTCAAAATTTAATGAGCAGCTAAAATCCCTATCTCATATTTATCACAGAACTCAAACATCTAGGCTCTAATAATGCTTCTGTATTTTTGAAAAAAAAAAGAAAAAAAAAAAAAAAGATCGAGTCAAGGATCATTTATTCCAGTGTGAGTTTTCTACCAACTGCTATCCTACTGACCCACCCCTCATTTACAAGGGCCCCTTCTTTACTCTTAGCTCCTCATAGTACATTATAATTCCTCCCCCAAGGCAGGAACTGCATCTTTTATTGTCATAGTATTATACCAAATGTCATCTCTGTGCATAACACGTTACATATGCAACACGTTTGATGAAATAACTAAATTGTTTCACTAGTTATCTGATAGTTTAACTACTCAGGCCAGTGGTCAAGTCACTCTTGTCTGTGCCCTACTAACTCTCTGCCTGATGCATATTGGACCTTGAAGTCCTTTCAAGATGAACTACACAGACTGGTGACATATTCAAAAATGGTGTGTATTTTATTTTATTCTTTTTTTTTTTTTTTTTTCTTTTTTGAGACATGGTCTCATTGTGTCACCCAGGCTGGAGTGCAGTGGTGCAAACACAGCTCACCGCAGCCTCGACCTCCTGGACTCAAGTGATCCTCCCGCCTCAGCCCCCCAAGTAGCTGGGACTACAGACACGTGCCACCACACCAGGTTAATTTTGTGTTGTATTTTTTGTAGAGATGGGGTTCCACCATGTTGCTCAGGCTGGTCTCAAACTCCTGAGCTCAAGTGATCCACCTGCCTCAGTCTCCCAAAGTGCTGAGATTACAGGCATGAGACACTGCTCTTGGCTGATTTAATTATTGTTAAACTAATTTCAACTCATATTATCTGCTCAAAGGCATTCAACTCGACGTGTGGAAATATTATGCTTGGAATCATTATGTGCTAATACCTTTAGTTATTGTCTTCTTTTTAAAATGGCAAAATAAAATATGATTCATGCATCTATAGGAAAGAAGAGTAAGTTAACATTTTAAAAAGTCAACTTTTGTTACTTACTATGGACTTGCTGGTTTACATGTATTATGCATTCTATCCTCCCAACAACCCTAGAAGGTAGGTGCATCTGAGAAATGAAAGGCTGAAAGTAAATAATCTGAGATAATATAACCAAGAATGGTAAAGCCAGGATTCAACTCAGGCCATTTTTCCAGAGTCTTAGTGTGTAACTGCTAATCCCTACTTCATTTATAATTTCATTTAACAAATGTCCATCAAATGACTGCTATAATTGGGCACTTATTCTAGGGATACATCGATGATACACATCCTGGCCCACATGGAGCTTACATTCTATTGAAGGGAGACAGACAATAAGCAGTATCTTAATATACGTTATACAGCATGAAAAAAGTGACAGGTGCTATGAAATTCATTGATAGGGAAAAGAGGGTGAGAATGGCGCTAGTGGAGAGGAATGCATTTGCAATGGTAAATAGAATGGTCAGGGAAGGCCTTGTTGAAAAAGTACATCTAAGCAATGATTTGAGTTATACTTTAACACATTTATTTGATGAGAAACCAGTAAAAGTTGAGAATAAAATAGAGCAAAAAACTGAAGGAAAGTACTGAAGCTCTTGGTTTTTATCTTTTTAAA
This sequence comes from Theropithecus gelada, assembly GCF_003255815.1. Classification (NCBI taxonomy): domain Eukaryota; kingdom Metazoa; phylum Chordata; class Mammalia; order Primates; family Cercopithecidae; genus Theropithecus; species Theropithecus gelada. Next base: position 56,605,430 of record NC_037673.1, read on the forward strand.
GGTATTTATTCCAGTCTCATACTTTAGTCAAACTTGCACATGTTTTATCGCTTGTATTATTTTTTTAAGTTCCTTGACCGGGACAACTGTGCTTCACACACAGTTTTAAATCCTTCCACAGTGCTTAGAAGAGTAGCTGCCACAACAACAAGTATCTGTTGAAGGAATGAAGGACTAATGGAAAGAGATAAACATATGAGAAGTAAAAAGCAGAAAAAAGACCACATCAGTAGTTACAATCATTAGTAAGAAAACCCCAAAATAGATCTAGTCTAGAAAATAAATTCAAGGAAGAGCCTTTTCCGATTGTGGTAATAAAATTGAGATAACATATTTGGGAAATATGTTTTGCTAATCTTAAGGATGAGAAAGTTGAATGAGAAAGCCTTCCTGATGGGGAGTAATTAGGGGTGAATCTAAATTAAAGGCCACATTGAGCAGACTAATAAAGTTATTTATCCATTGAATCAGTATTTATTGTGAGCCACCTAAGTACTAGGCACTAGAGGAAAATTCATTAATAGACAGTCCCTGAATTTATGTGCTTATATTCTACAAAAGACAGCTATTAAATCAAAAACTTACATAATCAATTAATTATAATTGTGTTAAATGCTATAAAAGAGGCACACAGAGGGCTAAAGGGGCTTAATCTTTCTGGGGTACCAGGAAGGAGAACCTGAGGCCTGAAGGGCAAGTGTGTGGGCGTGGGAGTGGAATAATAGGAACTTTCTATGTTCTATGTACTATAGGTATTCAATGACTATTTATCAAGAATTACTATGTTCCTATACTACATGCACCAACACGTACCATCTCATTTACTCTTCACAGCAAACCAATGAACAAAGTTTTACTATGCTCATTTAACAGAAGAGAAAATTGAGGCTCAGCGAGATAAAATATCCTGATTAAGGTCACATAGGTTGTGAGCCAAGATTCCAGTCCAAACCTGTTTAGGATTTTCCCATATCAGTCAAATGTCAGGCAACCTGTTACCAAGATCTCTGCTATTCTGATGAGTTACTATTATATACTTGCTGAGAAACAACAGCCTAGGTAGTGGCTCAGAGTTGATTCAGGTCAGGGCAGGTTGATCTCAGCTAGAATAACCAATGAAAAGCCCAGTTGAATTGTCCCAGGGAATCTAGCCCTTGGTCCTACTTGATGTAACAAACTTTCCTGCCTTTATTTACTGATTTTATGCAGTGGACAAATACTGAAGCTCTACAGACATCAGTTTCAGCACTGTGAACATGAAAATGAATTATACATGCTCCTCTCTCAAGCAGCTTAGTCTAGTGAAGATTCAGGCCCATAAAATAAATGGAGTTTAATATGGCAAATGTTACAAAAATATTACAAAAACAGTATAGAAGGCATTTAGCCCAGTATAAGGCTCCTAGTTTTGCCTGAAGTCTTCTAAAAGAAACTGGCTTTTGGCTTGGAGGTTAAATGGAGCCACAGAATACTAAGCAAAGGGAGGCAGAACAGCATTCTCTTTAGGGACAAGATAAAGTCTGCCATGCTTTTCAAACAGCAAAATGTTGGTTGGCTGAGATGTATATGAGGGTGTTGAAGGTGAGGGAAATGGCCCTGTTCCCACTTAAGCAGATCACATAGTAATTATCTTGACCCCAGACTTTCTACATTGCATGGATATTTGAGAAGTTAACTATGTTGTGGTTTACTCTCTGGTATGAGCCCTTTAAAACTATTATCCAATATGAAGGGTCAAACAGAAGGAAAGAGATCTGAAGCACCACCATATACACCCACATTCAAATCCTATTACAGCAAACTTTACCTGTCAACTGACTTGTTTGAAAACATTAGAACACTAAATGTAAAAATAATGACAGCCCACACATGGTGCTTAGAGATAGTTTTTCTATTTATTTATTTGAGGTTGAAAGACAGCAAGAACATGAAGAAATGGAATTTGCATGACAGTCCCAAAGCAAATCTATTTAGAGGAAAACCATAATTACATATGCAGCCCTCTTGACAGGGATGACAGCAGTGAATCAACATTGTAATTCTAAAGACCTAAGTCAACCTGCATTTGACTCAAAAAACTACCTTCATTAGCACAGACTATCATTAGTGATCACAGATTTATATAAGGCTGTGTCTCTGAAAACAGCAAAACCACGTTGGCAGTTGCCTAATTTCCCTGAGAGTGGAGGTTTCACTTGGCCGTTGGGCTCGAGAGGCCTTAAAGTGGGCAATTAGCTTGCTGGATTATGCAGTGTACTTTGTACCTCTGGATTACGTCTTCTATGAGGCTTGAGTCAAACAGAAGGGCTTACAATGCCAATGACTTTGACCATTTGAGATCTTGAAACAGAATTTCTTAACCTGTTCATTTCTACTGTTTCTCAATTGATCTATAGCTGGGGAAATGTAATTCTCTCATAATTCTGTAAAAAAATTATATGAATAGTTCCATGGAACACACAGAAGCAGGTACGTTAAATTATCAAATTGAATTTTTTGAGAGGGGAGAAATAAGAATCAGGAATTATGTAAATTAACAATTTAACATACTCAAGATGGCAATCAATAAATTATAACTTCATAGCTGGTGGTTATAAGTACCTCAACAATTAAAAGAATAATAATAAAATAAAAAGAGTTAACTCTCTGGCCACATCTTCCAAAATTATATAAAATAGAATCACAACTTACTGGATCCCAAAATCATTTTTAAAGTGTAGCATCAGCTTTCCCTGTGGGGGTCTTCTATTAGAATGATGGTATTAAGACTGCAGGAAATTAGGAATGCAGACTTTGGAGCTAGAAATGTCTGGTTCAAACACAAGCAGACCCAAGTGTCCAAGAAGTGGTAGCTATATATAATTATGATGGTGGTGGAGGTAATGGTGACTGCAGTGACCTAAACAAAAAAGAGGAAGATAGAAAGGATAATTTGGTGATCAAAGATCAATGGAACATTTGTTTATGGACACTGACTTTTGTCATTTCCTGATAAGTACTTAAGAACCAATAATATAAAATAGGGACTATTTTACATCTCTTCTTCAACCTGTATCAAAAAGGAATTTATTTTTTAAAAATCTTATCAAGGCTAGATTGATGCCAATTATCAGTATATCCCTCTTTTCAGTCACCATGTACTAGTTAGATCCAATTCAGACCGTCTACCTCCTAAGAGAATCTTAATAGCTTCATTTGCACAGGAACGACAGACTACTGATCAGACAGCCTCAGGCAGGATCCCTTTAGTTTGAGTAGACAGATTTAATCTAATAGTGCATTGAAAATCTAATAGCTGGTCTCCTGGGATCTCTGGTCACAAATTTTAATACCCTGCACAAGGAAATTGCATAACCATTACTGAACTCTATCCTGTTGCCAACTAGGAATATCTAGAAAACCAATAAAAGGAAGAACAAAACATTCAGAACTGCAGGACTGCATGATTACAATCTCTATTGGTTCTGGTTTAAAGTAAAATCAATTAATTGCAAACACAACTAAAGTAACTTGACAGTAGTTGGCTAAATAGAAAAACAATTTGTGGTATTATTATTTTACCAACAACCCAACTTTGGCCTATTACACCTATGACACTTTTATTTTCCTTCTATAAATCATGCCACAAAGGTTAAAAAATTAAATAATGACCTAGGCCTTTTATTACAATCAAAATGGGTAAGAATGTGACTTTGCAGAGTTTAAATAAAACAGCTTTCTCTTCATGATTCACATTTATTGAATACCAAAAATAATAGGGGAGAAAAAAATCACAAGTAGATGTCACAGGTATATTTATATTTAAGGTACCTAATAAATGAACAAAGAAGGAGAATAAGTGTATAAATATCTTATATAAATGTATAGGCATATTTACTTATCTATTTACATGTATTTACATGCTAGATTTCCCCACCAATGCCCTGGACAGAACTCTAATCCCCTTATGACCTCCAAAATTTACACTGCCTATCCCCAAACCTCACCTTCTTCTTCTGTCTTATTCATCAATTACCAATATCTACTCAGTAAATGATTGGTCCCCTTCTCCAATTGCATTCAGATCACATGCCAATCATATCCACTAAACATTTATGAAATTGGCATTCTTCCCTCAAGCCCTTAGAACCATGAACCCAGCTCAAGCCCAAGTGATGTTTTGCCCGAGCCATAGTAGGAGCCACCTTTTACATTCCCAGCCTTCAATCTTGCCACTAACACATTTATTCTCCATTCAGCCCCTAGAATCTGATCTTGTCACATAATTGCTTGGAATGCTTCATGGTTTGAGGATGAACCCAAAGTCCTTAACCTGGCTCACCAGGTCCCCAGAACCTGAACCTTATTTATCTCCAGGCTCATGTCTTGTCACTGAACTACTTAATCATCCCTTCATCACCCATACCATGGGATTCCTTGAATCAGTGTCTCTGTTCCTGCTATTCCTCTCTGCCTGAAATGCTCTTCCTATTCCTCTCTCCACCCCACATTCATTCTTTAAGACTCAGTTTACATCAAATTTTTCACCCCAGAAAAGGTTAGGTTCTGCTTTTTGTCGCTGCCATAAAATCCTGAGCATAGTGCTAATCATGGCACTCACTACACATTTCCCTAATCTACGTAAATATTTGCTTCCCCTACTCTAATTGGAACTATTTTAATCTAAATTCCTTGGGAGAAGGTTCTTATTTATATTATTTATCTACGTTAGTGTCTTCAGTATACCAAGCACATAGTACTGTAGATACCCATAAAAGTTTTGTTAAATGAGTGAGTGAATGAGTGAGTGAATGAATGAATGAATGCTTTTCTCTAGAACAATTAATACTGAAAAACAGACGTAAGCACGGTGGAGAAAATGCCATTCCTTAAAATTCAGGAATGAGAGTGACAGATGAGCCCAAGGAGTTTCACAATTATGGAAAGTCACACTCAGACGGTGAAAGTAGAAGTGCTGGCTGTGGAAGGTGAAGACTCCAAGAGGAGCAACACAGAGGTGAGGAGATGGTGCCAGCAAGAGAAGAAGGCTATGTGGTGCATAGTCGATGTGAATCTTCTTCACACCTTCTCAGAGCTTTAGTACAGTTCACACATGCTACGTGTTCTTGGATCCCTTGTGAAAAACAGCTCAATTCCTCTACAGCTTTGCATCCAGACTTGAGGTCCAGCAGAAGGTGAAAACATATAAGATGGACACAGAGGTCTGGAGGCAGACAGTGGCATAAAGGTGTCAGGTGTGGCCCTAACATAGAGGTTGTGGCAAAAGTTAATCACATTTCCAAGGGCCAAGAAATCACTGGTCAATAGAAATATGACAGGAAAGAATGAAGCGGGAGCGGGAAGCTAAGTGAAAGAGGTTTTCATACATCAACAGCAACGTCACCTGGCAACAATTTTTGATTAGTTAGGCATTTACTAATTATGCCCTACTCTTTTTTTTTTTTTTTTTTTTGAGACGGTGTCTCACTCTGTAGTCCAGGCTGGAGGGCAGTGGTGTGATCTCAGCTCACTGCAAGCTCCGCCTCCCGGGTTCACACCATTCTCCTGCCTCAGCCTTCCGAGCAGCTGGGACTACAGACGCCCGCCACCACGCCCAGCTAATTTTTTGTATTTTTTAGTAGTGATGGGGTTTCACACCATGTCAGTCAGGATGGTCTCGATCTCCTGACCATGTGATCCGCCCGACTCGGCCTCCCGAAGTGCTGAGATTACAGGCATGCGCCACCGCGCCCAGCCAATTATTCTCTACTTTTAAAATAAATTATAATGGTGCTGAGAGAATAAAAAAATTAAAGGAAAGGGTTCAGTGAGACGTGATCATGCAACTGCACTCCAGCCTGCTCAACAGACAACAAACAAAGTTATCATTCGGAATGCTTCCCATGGCCAGAGGCAGTAGCTCCTACCTGTAATACTTGTAATGTCAGCATTTTGGGAGGCCAAGGCAGGAAGATCACTTGAGTACAGGAATTTGAGACCAGCCTGGGCAACGTGGCAAAACCTCATCTCTACAAAAAATACAAAAATTAGTTGGATGTTGTGGCACATGCCTGTAGTCCCAGCTACTTGAGAGGCTAAGGTGGGAGGATCACCTGAGCCAGGAGAGGTCAAGGTTGCAGTGAGCCATGATGGTGCCACTGGCACTCCAGCCTGGGTAACAGAGTGAGACCCTGTCTCAAAAAAAAAAAAAAAATTAGACCAAAAAACAAAAACCAAAAAAGCCAAAATGCATTCAAGTACCATAAGTGAAAAAAGTGAGCTTCTTAGCAGCCAATATGCAAAGAGAACATAATCTCTTACACAGTTGGGAATTACTCAGAAAACATGGAACTGTCTTCAATCCTAAAGCATCACATAGAAATGTTCCCTGGGTCTCACTGGGACAACACATTGAACAATAGCTTTACCAGAATGTTTTGTGAATATGGTATGATATCAAGAGTAATAAAGTTATTTTGGAAAAAAATAACTTTAGAATAAACACCTAAAAGTCTGCTGTTTTTGACCATAATTGCACATGAATGTATTGTTTTATATAAGCCACAAAGAATTGTCTATTTCAAATCACATTTTACAACTTACATTGCAAACCTCACTTCAGCCTTGAGATACAACTATCAATAAAAGAAACATGTCTTATTTTAAAAACTTTTTATTATTCATATCCTTGGCGATTTTCAGACAATGATTAACATGTGGTTAGTATCACCTTAATGGAGGAAGTACCTTATACTTCAAGCAACCCTCACCAAAAGAACAGATAATACATATGTATTGATACAGCATTACAAATTGATGGTAATTCAAAAAGGCACCATGGAGCTTGTACTTGAGAAGGAATTTTCCCTTTGCATATTGAAGGGGGTTCTGGTGGTGTTTTCTTTGTCCCCAGCCGACTTCACGAAATGTTTCTACTTTGCACCCTTTGGGTTCAGTTGTTCAACCAGTTACAATTAGGTAGATTAGTAACTGGTTGAACAACTGTAATCAAAGAGCACAGATTGACTTGTTGTGGTCTACTAGACAGAGATTTGCTAGTGGTGTTCAGCAGGGCTCTGTCTGTCCTCTTCAATGTGTGCATGAATGACTTGAAGCGAGATATATACATTCAAGAAAAATTCATTAAACATTGAATAATTATCTAATATTTGCCTGCTATTATGACAGGTCCTGAGGGTACCAAGAAAATATCAGTTATATGGCTCTGATGCAAAGCTGGGGAGAAGGAGGAGTCAGAGGTAGAGGCAGAGAGAGTAAAAGAAAGGGGGGAGAAAGAGAGAAAGAGAGAAAGTGAGAGAGAGAAAGAGAAGGAGGCCATGTTACACAAGAGGAAATGTTAACACATGACCTCCAGCTGGAAAAATTTGAATAAAAAAATAATTCAAGGACTGTGAGGGAGGTAACCCTTACAATTATTAGAATGAACATTTACTCATTGTCAGTACTATGGAGCACCTATTTGGGAATTCACCTTCATTTATGTCACACAATATTATGTAGGTGACAAACTAACAAGGGTTATTTAACAATATAAACAAAAACACAAATGCCCTACTTTATTAAACTGAAAGCAAAGGAATCTCATCTCCTCAAAGTCCAGGGCATGCCCTGATATTAGTAAGGATGTCAGATGAAACTCTTTCTTTCAACATTTATTGTAATTAGTGAAAACATGCTTAATGGGACACTATCATCTACAATGACGATACCATTTCTCAAATCACTAATATTTCTGCCATGGACAGATTTCTGTATCAGGGGACACCTTTGTCATTTCATCATCCAAATTTTAAGGATTCTTTTTCGATTCTCCAGCATTGACTGAGAATTTAAATGTTGCCAGCATTGTGCTGGAAACTGGATAAAAACAGGAGATAACACACTTGAGTTCCTACTCTCAGAGAATCCACTTACTGGATTGCTTTGCTATAATTCATGAATCCAGTGAGATTAACTGGTATTTTCTGCTGTTCAGAAAACTATTCTTTCCCCTTTTTGTATGGATCAGCAATAAACATTTACATCGAGATTGTGTGGTGTCCATGAACAAGGCATTCAGTGGGGTCCAAGTCTAGACTCGAATGGCGTCTCTCACATTTTTGACTAAGAAACAGTGTAGACATCAAAGTTTCATAATCCAACATACATACAAAATGGAAAAATGGAGCCAGAATACTTTAAAATGTTTCCTTTGAAATATGTGTATGTTTCCATCAGGTTTATTTTAGTTCTCTAAAACTCTGTAATACTGAATACTCCAACTACCAGTATTAGTCAAAGCTGTTTAAAACCAGCCTTCCCTTATTTACAAAACGCAGATTTTACAAGACAACTATCAAGGATAAACACAAAAAGAAATGAAAACTTTTCCACATCTAGCAATTCTCCAGAGTAAACTGGCTGTATATTGAACACAGCTGTTTCTGTGAGAGATTTTTCTTCTTTTGGAATTTAATATTGACTGTGCTCTTGTGGCATGAATATAGTAAATGAAAGATTGTTCCAGGCCTGAGAAGAAGAGAGGCCAGAAACAATTGTTCCCCCAGGTCCTCCCCTTCTTTAATAACCAAACTGTTGTCTGGAGCCTCCTTGAGTAAAAGCCCACCATTTTTCATGTCAATTACACACAAACAGAATGTTCTAGGACTTTTCTTGTCACCCCCCCTAAACTGAGGAAGACACAAACCCAGCAGGAAGGCAGTCATAAAGATAAATTTAAAAGTAAGAAGGCAAGCCTGAAATGCGAACATAGGAAAGAGCCTCTTATTCCTCACACTTCTCACTTTTCATTGACCATTGAAAGTTGTTTCTTACCAAATTGAATTCTTTGAAAAGAGAAACCATGACAATTTTCCCCAGGCTATGGTAAATACATTTTCTTCCACATTTAGTTTTTGTTTCATAACAATCCTAATAAAATTAGATGCTTTTAGCACCTTAAATTAAGAAGACTTTTCCTGCTAATTTGCCCAGAACCTATCTGGGTTACTAATATTAATAGTTCCATTTTATCAGGTACTTAACTTTGTGCCAGGAATTGTACACAGCACTCTATACACATTATGGTATTTATTCTTCCCAATAGTTTGAGGGAATCATGCTTGAAATAGTAATCCATTGATCACTACTTACTTTGATCTCTACTTATCCTTTTGTGGGATCAACTATGCAAAGTGGTGGATTAGAGCACAATGTTAAAGGGCAGTGCTCTGGAGTTAGATGGTCTGTATTTGAATCCTACCTGCCAGAAGTTGGGCAAAGTACAAAATGAAGATAGTAGTGCTACCAACCTCAAAATATAATTCTGGAGATTAAATTGGATTTAATTTGATTTAATATGATTGTTTGGTCCATCTCTAGACTTGTACCTTGACCACTAGTACTCTTTCAGAGATTTTTTGGTGTTTTCAAGAATGGCAAAAATGAAATTCTATACACACCCTGATATCCCCAAAGGCATTAGTGCCCTGGGGATTGGCCAGGTGGGCTACTAAGTTGCATTTATTTGGTTATGGATGATGTTCTTCACCCAAGTTAATCCTTTCACAAAAGCCCATTTTTGTTCTTTTTCCTGCAGCTTCCCTCAGAAGGTGTGGCCAGTGAGGATTTCAGGGTCACTTGTCCCCAGGTGGTATGGGAGTTTTAGCTCAGGAAGTGACTGGGTTGGGTGTGGGGGCCAATGAAGACCTTTTCAGCCACTAGCTTAAGACTAACCCAGCATATACCCGCCTTCTTGAACAACACTGGGAATCTGAGTAATTAAATGCTAGGATATCAGACATGATGTGATTAAATCAAAGGGCTGAAACAACAGAAATCTGACATTCTGTGCTCAAATTATAAGGTTATCAAATATGAAAACTAGAAATCTCTCTCCTCTAGGCAAGAATGAGAACATAAGTCTACCCAAATGTGGTCTACAGAGGTTTCAGGTTTAGCATCTTGCTTAAAGATGATGCTTCATGGTTTAGCGAGAAATGAATTCTAGAATGTATCATTTGCTTATAGGACATAATCCATATGCATAGAGATATTTTCAATATGGTGGAGCTAGTGGTAGGGTAGAAAGAACATAAAACTGACTATAAGGAACTATAAATCCTTTTCCTAGCTCCCTCTCCTTATGCACACATATATACATATTTGATAAAATAATGGCCCTGAATAAATATTATAATGGTTTTCTTAAAACCTAAAGAAAATGGTATGCATATCAGTGATGATCAATTGTTTTTGATTATGGACAATAAAACCAAATTAGATTAATCATAAGGCAAAATTTCAAATGAAACGGGTAATATGGACATAGCATCTGGTAAGGTTTTATAGCAGAACATCAGCAAGACAGCAGAAACTTAATGCATGAAGTAACCTCTCAACTTTGTTAGAGAATTTCTTTTATATTTCTTGATAAAATAGTTTTTTCTGCAGTTAGTAACATCATTTTAAAAACTGTACGTCTTCTTATCTGTACACAGAAGTGAGGTATAACTAACCAGAGATTTCAATAAAAATACCTTCAAGTAAAAATGACATAGTACATGTTCAGAGATAGCAAATGGAAAAACAGTGGATTGATTTTTACAACTCTTTGTGAATTAATTCTCCAATGCAACAAACACATATTGAATTACTGTTTTTCTTGGCACTGAAGGGAATAAAAAATGAGAAAATACAGTCTCTGCCTTTATGGTGCTCTCAGTCTTGTGAAAACTCATCCACAAGATGGTCACATGCATATGTTGGTCTAGTTGCAGGCCTTAACAAACTATGGCCCTCAGGCCACATTTAGCCCATAGTCTGTTTTTGAAATAAGATATTTTTTAGGTTTTTATTTTTTGTTTGTTTGTTTTTAGTTCTGGGGTACATGCGCAGGATGCACAGTTTTGTTACATAGGTAGATGTGTGACATAGTGGTTGTTGCACCTATTAACCCATCACCTAGGTATTAAGACAAGCATGCATTATTTTTCCTAATACTTTCCCTCACTCAACCCCACTCCCGGCAGGCCCCAGTGTGTGTTATTCCCCTCCCTATGTCCGTGTGATCTCACTGATCAGCTCCCACTTATAAGTGAGAACATTCATCCATGTCCCTGCAAAGGACATTATTTCATTCCTTTTTATGGCTGTATAGCATCCCATGGTGCATATGTACCACATTTTCTTCATCCAGTCTGTCATTGATGGGCATTTGGGTTGATTTCATGCCTTGCTATTGTGAACAGTGCTGCAATGAACATACCTGTGTATGTGTCTTTGTAATAGAATGATTTATATTCCTTTGGGTATATACCCAGTATGTGATTGTTGGGTCAAATCCTATTTCTGGTTGTAGATCTGTGAGAAATCGCAATACAGTCTGCCACAATGGTTGAACAATTTACAATCCCAACAGCAGTGTAAAACCTTTCCTATTTCTCCACAATCTCATCAGCATCTGTTGTTTCTTGACTTTTTAATAATGGCCATTCTGACTGGTGTGAGATGATATCTCATTGTGGATTTGATTTGCATTTCTCAAATGATCAGTGATGGTGAGCTTTTTTTTTCATGTTTGTTGGCTGCATGAATGTCTTCTTTTGAGAAGTGTCTGCTCATGTCCTTTCAAACAAACCCTACAGCTAGCAGAAGACAAGATCAGAACAGACCTGAAGGAGACAGGGACATGAAAATCCCTTCAAAAAATCCCTTCAATACAGGAGCTGATTTTTTGAAAAAAATTAATAAAATAGACCACTAGCTAGACTAATAAAGATGAAAGAGAAGAATCAAACAGACATAATAAAAATGATAAAGGGGATATCACCGCTGATCCTACAGAAATACAAACAACCATCAAAGAATACGTTAAACAGCTTTATGCAAATAAACTAGAAAATCTAGAAGAAATGGATATATTCCTGTACACACACACCCTCCCAAGACTGAACCAGGAAGAAGCTGAATCCCTGAATAGGCTAATAACAAGTTCTGAAATTGAGGCAGTAATAAATAGCCTACCAACCAAAAAAAGTCCAGGACCAGACAGATTTACAGCTGAATTCTACCAGAAATACAAAGAGGAACTGATACCATTCCTTCTGAAACTATTCCAAACAATTGAAAAGGAGGGGCTCCTCCCTAACTCATTTTATAAGGCCAGCATCATCCTGATACCAAAACCTGGCAGAGACATGACAAAAGAAAACTTCAGGCCAATATCCCTGATGAACATCAATGCAAAAATTCTCAATAAATACTGGCAAACCAAATCCAGCAGCACATCAAAAAGTTTATCCATGGCAATCAAGTTGGCTTCATTCCCGGGATGCAAGGCTGGTTCAACATATGTAAATCAATAAACATAAATCATCGCATAAACAGATCTAAAGACAAAAAGTACACAATTATCTCAATAGATGCAGAAAAGGCCTTTGATAAAATTCAACATCCCTTCATGTTAGTAATTCTCAACAAACTAGGTATTGAAGGAACATACCGCAAAATAATAACAGCCATTTATGACAAACCCACAACCAATACCATACTGAATGGGCAAAAGCTGAAAGCATTCCCTTTGAACACTGGCACAAGACGAGGATGCCGTTTCTCACCACACCTATTCAACATAGTTTTGGAAGTTCTGGCCAGGGCAATCAGGCAAGAGAAAGAGACAAAGAGATAGAGTGTATTTAAATAGGAAGGGAGGAAGTCAAAATGTCTTTGTTTGCAGATGACATGATCCTATATCTAGAAAGCCCCATCATCTCAGCCCAAAAACTTCTTAAGCTGATAAACAACTTCAGCAAAGTTTCAGGATAAAAAATCAAGGTGCAGAAGTCACAAGCATTCCTATACACCAACAGAAGGCAAGCAGAGAGCCAAATCATGAATGAATTTCCATTCACAATTGCTACAAAGAAAATAAAATACCTAGGAATACAGTTAACAAGGGAATTGAAGGACCTCTTCAAGGAGAACTACAAATCTCTGCTCAAGGAAACCAGAGAGGACACAAACAAATGGAAAAATATTCCATGCTCATAGACAGAAGAATCAATATCGTGAAAATGGCCATACTGCCCAAAGTAATTGATAGATTCAATGATATTTCCATTAAACTACCACTGACATTTTTCACAGAATTAGAAAAAACTATTTTAAAATTTATATGGAACTAAAAAAGAGCCGTATAGCCAGGACAATCCTAAGTGAAAAGAACAAAGCTAGAAGCATCACCCTACTGGACTTCAAACTATACTACAAGACTACAATAACCAAAACATCATGGTACTGGCACAGAAACAGACACACAGACCAATGAAACAGAATAGAGAACTCAGAAATAAGATTGCATATCTACAACCATCTGATCTTTGACAAACCTGATCAAAATAAGCAATGGGGAAAAAATTCCCTATTTAATAAATGGTGCTGGGAGAACTGGCTATCCATTTGCAGAAAATTGAAATCACACACCTTCCTCACACCTCATACAAAAATTAACTCAAGATGGGTTAAAGTCTTAAATGTAAAACCCAAAACTACAAAAACCCTAGAAGAAAATCTAGGCAATACCGTTCAGAACACAGGCACAGGCAAAGATTTAATGAGGAAACCACCAAAAGCAATTGCAACAAAAGCTAAATTTGACAAATTGGATCTAATTAAACTAAAGAGCTTCTGCACAGCAAAAGAAACTATCATCAGAATGAAAAGGCAACCTACAGAGTGGGAGAAAATCTTTGCCATTTATCCATCTGACAAAGGTCTAATATCAAGAATCTACAAGGAACTCAAATTTACATGAAATAAGATTTTATTGGAACACAGCTGCACATAGTTTTCATATTATCTATGGGTGCTTTTCTGCTATGATAGCAGAAAATAATTAGGACGCAATCTTTATGGCCCCAAAGCTTAAAATATTTACCAGTCTTTCCCTTTTAAAAAATCCAACCTATGGTCTCATGAATAACAGCATTTGTTAGTTTAAATTAGACATCATTTTCAAATGGAAATTATCATATCATTATGATTACCCAGCTTGAGACCCTAGTGAAAAATACAAAATGTTGGACATTCATTTAACCAACATGGATTGTTATATAAAGTATAATGTATTAACAAATAGCTTATTATTGAAGAACAAAGCTACTTTACACATGTTGGTATAAAAAGCTATCTAGAAGAATTTATGTGAGAAAAACAAGGTATATGCAGAGTTTGTATTTATATAAAGAAAAAAACAGTTATCCATATATATGTATATTTCTATTATATTATTTATATCCATTGACTATTTCTAGAAAGTTACATAAAACTTGGTACAATCTTTCTCCTAGAGAGGGAACTACTAGAAATTTTTTCTTTGTACCAGACATTTGTATCATTTTGTTGGATAACCTAAAATCTATCTTAAAGTATTTCAGCACAAAAAGTATAGTGTGTTTTTCTGTATGCACATGCACTGATGCACATGTGTGAGAAAGAAAGAGACAGAGATAGAGAAAGTGAGTCAAAGAGAGAGAGTTTCATTCTTCATCTCAGGGGCATTCTTTGAAACCTGAAGTACCATAATATGGAATCCATGCTCCAAATGTAGCTATTTACAAGAGTATCAACCATTGTTATCTTGAGCTGAACAAAAAGATTCATCAATTTACATGATGGATGTTAAAAAATCATTTTCATAGGTGAATTGAGAGGTATTCAAGAATTATGATTTGATTTAAAAATTGTCCTTTTATGACTGATGACCAGAAATACAGAAATCTAAATGGTGTCCTAAGCCTGGGGCTCTGATGGGATCTTGTGTCTTGTCACCTTAAGTGGAACCTGTCACCGAATTCAGACTAGAGAGGCAGCAATTTCTGTCTCAAGGACATTGCCACCTCTTCCTGATGTGGAACTTCCATGTAAGACGCTTATCACAATGTCTAAGGGACAGAAAGCTGGGAGTCTATAGAGCTTATGAGAATAGGCTCCATGACAGTTTGTGGCTCCTTGGTAACAAAAGCTTGCTGGTCAACAAAATTCAGTCCAAAACATGCTTTCATTACTACATTAGACATGATGGCTTGGCTGTGGGAGAGGATACAATTAATGTAGACTATGATATTCACCAAAAAGAATCTGATAACCATGAAGGGTCAAATTAGCTATGTCAATTCATGATGACTAATTTAAAAATAAATTGTTAATTTTGATAAAAGAGGTATTACCTTAGCTTCAATTAATAAACGTTCCACTTCTACTTAGGATGTGAAAGTCACCCTGAGTTTATGTTAATAGCATTGGCTCAAAAGTCTTAATTTCTCATCTGACTTTTTATTTAAATCAAGGATATCCCCTCCTCCAACCCAAATATATTTTCAGCAACACTCATGCCGAACCTTATCTGGTGTTAAGAAGCTGTGAATTTGATAGTAGAAACATAACATTTTAGACTTAAAAAGTGCTTTCAAGAGCATCTATTTCTTCTACCCACTCAACTCATGGTTTTGTACTTGAGGAAATGGAGTTCCATGGAAGTAAAGGAACTTGACTAAAATGATCAAGCTAGAGACTAAACCAAAGGGAATTCCTTTCCCCTGCAACCTGGGAAAAAGAATTCATGTTGAAGAAATGAGGAAAAGTGTTTAATACTTTCAGCTAAGCACAAAATTCCTAAGAACTCTTCTCTATAAACAGAAAATCTAAACTCTCCAAAAGAATCGCATCCCCTTCACTGTAACAAAATCTCTGAAGTTATTTCACAGCTGAAAGCCAACTAACACCGATTCCTGGATGGTTTTACTAAAATAAAATTTTCTGAAATGCAAACTCACCTCCCAAGGAAGAATATGGATTTGAAAGAGGAAAGGGGCTAGTGGTGCCAATAACTTGCTACCTTGCTGAGAAGCTTCCAGATAGCCAGAAACACAGCAGAGAGTAGCAAGAAACAGAAGTTACAGATGAAGCAGCTCTTTAGCCACGAACTTGTTTCTGACAGCTCTTGTTGAAAAACCTGAGGACAGCTGAACAGAAACGTTAGTCCAGAGGCAGCCTCAGGACTCAAGTGCTCAAGGCTCTCATCTAAGTGTAAATATTCCAACTTCCTCTCATCCTTCTTCTACTGAGTGGAGGAGGAGACCAAAGGGAATAGACGATTTGAAGGCAGTTGCTAAATGAGAATCGCTGGGTGGTATGCAGAAAATAGCATGGTTAGCTTAGATCCCAACACCATTTTTTAAAAATAAAGGAAGTAATAACCATTAGCGTAATGTGAATACAAATCCCAAGTCTCCATTACTTTAGATAGAACTCTGCAGGACACCACAGAAGGAAAATCTGGGGGAAAAGAAGTTTCCAGTCAATTGCAGCGGCTTTAACTGATTCCCTTCAGTGGGCACAGCATGGTATTGAGAGCTTTGGAGATTATTAGGGAAAGAGAGGACATGCTTTCTTTCCTTGAGAGCTTCTGATTCTGGGTGAAACATGGTGACTATGTGCATCTGAACATGCTACAAGCATATAAACAATTGTACAATGAAGCAGAACTATGCTGGCGCAGTGCCCAGAGAAGTGGGAAGAATTTAAGTCAGGACCTTGAGTCAGGGATGAAACAGGAATGGTTTTATGAAGAAGTCAATTTTTCAGCTGAGTTTTATACATGAAAGGGGATCTCATTTAGCCGAAAGTACAGGAAGGGCCTGTACTTAGCATGAGAGGCAGGAAAGCAAGAAAGTCTTTATATAAAATATGGTAAAAGAATCGACAAAAGCTTCTGAAGCCTACATTCATATACAGAACTCATTCTTTATCCAAAATGTAATGTGGGGATTCATGAAGATGGCAGAACTTCAGTATTCTGCACATTAATAATGCGATGAGCATGGCATGTCTATGGCACTCTAATCCCTTAAAGTTTCACTTGTAAAATAATTATCCTTATTCTTATAACAGGGAAAAGAAAATCCTAGGCTACAGTAACAAAATATTTAACTTAATGTCAATGCTAAAAATAAAATAGTAAGAAACACTCTGATATTATATTTCACAGTTATCAGGACTGTGATTATAAATCCTATAAATGTCATATCCTGATTAACCTTTTAGGAGGAAAAATACTCCATTTGTGTAGTTCTAACACTGTTTTTGAGATGAAGCAAAATTTCTCATCAATATTTCTATTCTGAGTGTTTGGATATTTAAAAGTCATATAACCTAATTTTAATTAGGTTATAAAGAAAAGGGTTAACCAATAGCTACCACCTAAGGAGCACTGACTGAACCAGGCATACGGTAGGAATTTTACATGGTTTTATATGTGATACTAACAGTAGCCTAAAAAGATACCATAACTCCATGTATGTTTTACAGGGAAATGAAGATGTAGAAGGTTGAATGAATGTGCCCTTGCTCCCAAGGCAGGCACTCCAAACCTGAGCATATTAACCAGTTTGACATTCACTTCTTAGAAGGTTCTCTATTGTTTTCTCTAGTAGGAACCGCAGAGGAAAAGACACAAATTCCATTCTGCTTTACCTCTGCAGTAAGTATGGAAATGTATCTCACATTATTTCTTATTGGTGTCTTTTCAATTTTCCTATGTCTTCAGAGAATTCTTATCACTACATTGGGAAAATTTTCTGCATGCTGAAATATCACACTTCCATGGAATTGTTGTTGATATAAGACCATTATTTTGTCCCAAGAGTTCTCATAATTGCCCTTAGTATCACCCCTTAAGCCTCTTTCCACTGCAGCATTTATCTTCTCTTAAAACCAAAGTAACTAATATGTCCATTCCCATTCATTTATTTAGCCAGGCTGTAAATATTCCTCTGTTGCATAATCTTTCAATTCTTTCATCATACTTTCTTCTGCTCTCTCCACTCCCTTCAAATTGTCTGCATATTTTTTATCCACTAGGATTGACTTTCTGTGGTTGAGGCTCTGCCTAAAAGCTAATTGGGAATCACAATAAAAATCGATTGTTCATCATTTGCTACAAATTCCTAGTTTTTGCCTAATACAAGATCTACTCTTTACACCTTCATCATTGCCAATGCCAAATTATTCCAGCGATTTTTAATTGGCAGCATACTATTAATACACTATGCATTTTCTTTTGTATGGTACGATATATTACTTCTTGTTGGCATCTCAACCAGAAAAAAACGGTTGACGAAAATGCTTATAAAGCTTATATAATGTTCAGGTCTTATTCATTAGCAACTCTCATGAAATTTTCTTTGGTAAAGAAAGGGCAACAGCCCAATGACATTTGTGTTTATTTGTGGATTTTACTTATCCATTCACTTTTTCATTAGCTCTCATATTTGACTACAATTTCCCTTGCCAATTACATTATAAATATCAAGTACATTTCCTTCAGACCTTTTCAAAGTTGTCCCCAGTGACTTTCAATTTGACTTCTGATGCATGGACCTGCATTGACAATATTTAAATAGAATATTAATACAAACTGATGCTTCTTTTCTACTCCTTTTAGAGTATATAAATTGATATCAGAAGGCTAAAATAACAACAAACAAAGTTATCCTAGAGCAGGCCATAAGTAAAGAATTATAACTTCTCATAATCTTCAGCTCCATATCTCTCTACCATATTCATTACCTTTCCATAGTATCATAATATTTTTCTAACCTTATGGTCTAAATGATCTCATTCCGTCTGTCTATCCATTTGTGTCTCTCTCTCCCTCTGCAAATCAGAGAACTACATTATACAAATATATGAATAAAGGTTAGTATTATTCATATATATATATATGTATATATGTATTTAAGTTGTTTTATTCTAAGTTCTTTATGTTGCTCATTAAACCCCCACCATTGTTACCAGGGATTTATAACAGATTTATTAGTCCGCTGAATTTACCCAACATTGCTACCAGAGATTTATAACAGAGTTATTAGTCTACTGAATCTATCCTGCCAAAAAATGTACTGATACAGATTCTGCCCAATGAGCATAAAGCTATTTTTAAAAATATAATAATTATAATAATAGCATTATAATGTATATGCTATAGAGTTCTTAATAGGATAAGTTTAACTTGCAAAATACCCTACCCAAAATTAATTTCATAATTACTGAAACTAGAAGGCAACGGTTCTAAGCAGGGGCCCAAGATTTATGCTTCAAGTATAATAACATTGGTGGACAAGGTTGCCACATTTCAGAGACATGGTACTCATATCCTATATTTAAAGTTATAATTATTATAATGAAATAAGGATGACAACTGTTTAAAGAATTTTTGAGTGAATAGTTCAGTATAAATGTTTTACTATAACACTGGCATATTTAATGATTAAAGTTACTTACCTAAGAATTTAAATTTCAAATGCTTTGGCATGGATATTGTCATTCTGAGGTTTTAGGAATCTGACAGCATTAAAACAAAGTTATAATAGTACTGTTCAAACTGGATGCAAGAACTCACGGGAAAAAAAAAAACCAGTGAACATTTGAAAAGATAGGCAACTTTGCCAGCAATTAGGAAAAAAGTAAATAATTAAAACAATAGTGGCAGGCATATCTCATCTAACAAACAGGCAAAATTTTTAAAAATCTAATGTAAGGAAAACGGATGTGCTGTGGTCAATAGGCTGAGGCAGACATCTGATCCAGCATGACTCAGTGAATTTGGAGCGCAGGTGCACAACTCCACACATTATGTAACCATGCCACATAAGGTGCATTAGGTGATCACCCATCAGAGCCACTATTGTTTGTAAAAGGTATAACTACTGGACTGACACTGTACCTATGGTTTGCACCCACAGCTCACACCCCGAGAGACAGTGAAGGCATGTTGAAACTGTCCATGATTCCTCTAGTGTTTTCCCAGCTACCCACCACTCACCGACCGACTCCCCTCGGACCTCAGTTAGAACCTGACAATTGGCATCACAAACAGGATCCAGAGGTGGGTGAGCCTTTGGTCCCTGCTGAGTCTGGGGTGACCATGTGGCCGCAACATGGGTTGTGGTACCCGGTCACAGCTGTGCTGCAAGGATGAACTCTGGTGGAAACCTGGCAGGCAGATGGGTCCCCCATGAGCATGGAGAAAGCACTGAAGCAGCTGGAAGCACAGAGCATTGACAAGGAATGAGCCTTTGACAGCAGAGATGGGTGGACGTTTTTTCTGTGCTACAAGAAGTACACATCCAGTCCCTGACGGGATGCAGCACAGGAAAGGGCCTTTTGGGCACAGGCAGGGTGCCTGGAGGCCCAGTTATACAGTTTAGAAAAACAGTTAGAAGCTGCCATGAATGGGGATCTCCAGATGCAGGTGGGGTGCCTGGAAGCCTGGCGATAGAGGTTGGAAAAGGAGTTAGAGGCTGTTGTGAATGTAGGCCTGGGTCCGTCATCTCAGCCAGAGACCCTCACTTGGCCTGGGTCTGCACCATAGAAAAGGGGAAGATGCCTCACCTGCAGGGCCTCCCCACCATGGGAGAAAAGGGGTCGCCGATGAGTGACCCGCTCACAGATGTGGACAGATTTGATTTTGGGTTGACCGAGAGAAAATCGATAAGCAGTCCAATGAAGTACTCTTAACTTTGTGGAGACAATTGTTTCAAGAGCAGCAATTCCAGGAAATGCAGAAGGGGAAGAAGGACATTACTGCATGACTTGATCCCACCCAAGTGCTTCAACTCAAAGACTACTTGCTGCAGCCAGGTAGAAATGTTGAGCCTTTTCTGTTTGATTAGGGATCTGGCTGAGGTGCCTGGCTTGGGGGGACACCAGACAAACAGAGGCCACAAGTGAAATTAGCAATCCACTGGTCTTCCACCAACATAGAGTGCTGGCACTGGTAAACACCAGCACTGATACATTCCGGGGGTGGATGTTTTACATGGCCTGACAGCCGTCCCATCTATCACAGATTTGATGGACCGCTTGATAATGGAATTTGGACAGTGCCACTATGTGGTGGACTTGACCAATGCATTTTCAATTAACATTGCTCTAGAGAGCCAGGCAGAGTTTGCTTTCATGGGAAGGTGACAATGGACTTTCATAGTGTTGCTGCAGGGCTATATGCATAGCCCCATCATATGTCATGGTCTTATTGATAACATTATGCTAACCTCTAATTCTCTTGCAGATTTAGAAGCGGCAACACTTCTCTTGTCTAGAATTAAAAGAGTGTGGCTGAGACTGCCTTCCTGGCAGCTAAATGGGTTATTCAGCAGGCACAAGCCCTACAGGTAGTTGACCAAGGGTGCCCTTTGAGTTGGATGTGCATGTGACCACAGATGGTTATGGCTGGGGCCTGTGGCAGAGCACGGAGTGCTTGAGAACACCAGTAGGCTTTTGGTCCCAACTATGGAAAGGAGCTGAGCTCCAGTATTCACTGATAGAGAAGCAGTTAGTAACTGCATATGCTGCCCTTCAGGCTCATGAGAGCATCGCAGGACAGGCTACAGTTGTCGTGTAGATGAGTTACCTGATAGCAGGATGGGTGCATTCATGGATAATGACCCCTGGACTGGGACAGTGCATACATCCACTTTAGCAAAGTGGGGCGCCTACTTGGAGCAGCAGAGTACACTGAGTACAAGTCCCTTAGCAGCAGAGTTGCAAGAGGTCTTGAGACCTGCAGTCCTAATGGAAGATAAGGCCATGGGGCCTAAGGACATGGGGCCTGAAGCACGCCTGGATGCTGAGCCTTCACTATTTAAGGAAGGGCATCCCCCTATTCCCGGTGAGGCATGGTACACAGTTGGGTCTAGCTGGGGTGCTGCTACTGCCTGGACTGCTGTCACAGTCCAGCCTAGTACTGACTCCATATGGTTTCATACCAGATATGGACAAAGTAGTCAATGGGCTGAACTCAGAGTAATATGAATGGTGATCACCAAGGAGGTGACACCTATGATAATCTGACCCAACAGCTGTGTGGTCTATCGAGGCTTAACCTTGTGGCTAACTACCTGGAAAATACAGAAGTGGCTAGTTGGCCACTTGCCCATGTCGGGCTAGGCCATGTGGCAAGACCTAAGGAGGAAGGATGACCTCCTCTGACCAGGTGTGGAAATGAACAGTAACCAGTTGTTGCATGCCCCAATGCCCCTAAAGGGAGGGAAATAAAAACCTGGCTTAATGTATAGAGCAAATTGAGGCAACATCATCATGGGGTGGTTGCCCATCATAACCTGGAGTTGTTGCTCCTTGTATTACTGCTGTGGCCTCTGGGTCCGGGGTTCCACTCTGTGGGCATGTTTCTCCATTTAAAAGACTCCTTCAGCCTAGGGAGTGGAATTTAAGGCCTATGTGTCAGACCTGTGTGTCCAGGGCCTTTGTCCCCAGAGCCTATGTGTATAAGGCCTGTGTCTTAGACCTGTGTGTCCAAGGCCTATGTCTCCTTTGGCATTGAGGGTTGAGTGTAAGGAAAAGGGATGTGCTGCTGTCAAAAATAGGCCAAAGCAGACATCCAGTCCAGCATGACTCAGTGAGTTTGGAGCACAGGCTCACAACTCTGCACATTATGTAACCATGCCACATGAGGCACATTAGGTGATCACCCACATAAGCTTGTGCTTGGCTTGGAGGCACTATTGTCTGTAAAAGGTATAACTACCGTGCTGACGCTGTACATATATCTTGCACTCATGGCTCATACCCAGCGAGAGAGAGAATAAAGCCATGTTGAAACTGTCTGCAATTCCTCACGTGTTTTTCCAGCTACCCGCCATTTGCTCACCGACTCCTCTTGGACCTTAGTTAGAACTTGACATCTGACAAAATCAAGTATTACAACAATGTGATAAACAGGTAACCCTCATACACTGATTGCCAGACAGTAAACTAGTATAGCCATTTTGGAGAGGAATTGAGCATTGTATAGGGAAGTTGGTAATCATCTTACTTTAAGATCCAGCAATTCAGCCTCTGGTCATGGACCTCAAAGAAACTATCCAAATGAGAACCAGCAAACATGACAAGAGTATTCACAGTAGTACTCCTTCACTCATTTATTTATTCATTTCACAAATATTCATTGAGTTCACTGCTGTATTTGCTTGGGATATCTCTGGAACTGAAACAATTCTCCCTGTCTTTGTTGGTATGTTTCAGGACACTGTGGGTACTGAAAGTTTAAAATCACCTTAAATAACCACCAATGAGGCACCAAAGTAATGTGTAATCATATAATGAAGCCATGCAACTCAAACTGTGTGCCTACTAAGCAGACACCAGAAACTCCAGGAAATCACAACTGGCTGTACACTCTAATTTTGGACTTGCTTTTGCATCAGTTTTCTGAAAGACTGTCATTGATGCAAGCATATTATTATTTGTCATTGATAAAAGAGCACAGAAAGAGGATGTGAGGAGAGCCTTTTTTCCGTAGGGATAAAAACCTTTTTCATCTTGGCTTTCATGAAACCCATTACCAGGCAAAACTGATACGAATTCCTGACTAAAGGAAAATGCTCTCCTGCCTTTATTCTCTCTCAGATGACTCCCATTAATTGATCCCAGGAGATTTTCTCATTTTGCTGCCTTCCCTGCATCCAGCCTTCATTTACCCATGACCATCAGGCATCCGCATGGCCTTGAACTGGAAGAGCTGCCACCATTCCTAGTAGAGGATGAACATAAATTCTCACTCCCAGAAATGCAAATATTTCCCTTGCTTTGGGGACCCATAACTTCAGAGAAAAGCTAAGCACATGGAGCACCCCATGTAAATTACCATCTCATATTACAACTCACTGTAACCTTATCATTATTTCTTATAAATACTATTTGTTTGTAAAGAATATAAAAAATTGAATTCCACATGCAAGATAAAGGCACAGTCACAATTTCAGAATGACATCTAATATTTCTGAAGTAATAAAATAAATGCAACCCTTTGGAAAAATAAAATGTTTAAATAAAATAGTTATACATGCAATAGGAAACTATGAAAAATTATTAGGATAGATGGGTAACATCCAATGTTACATTAAACTGAGGACAGCTCTTCACTGTATTGGCTTCATTACGATATTTAAGAAATCTGATAGTTGCAATAATTAGAAGCATTCAAGTTTGTTTCCATTCCAGCTAGCACAGACAAGCCCTTGACAAAACAATCATAGTGACAAGAGCCAACAATGGAGCACTTACTGTAAAACAGCAGACAATGTCCTAAACACTATACATATATGTACTCATTCAGTCCTCCAACAACCCTACTTTTATAATCCTCATTTTGCAGATGAGGGAATTGAAGCAAATTGTCAGTTACCTTTGCTAAATCAGCACATCTCAACTTCAGTGTGCATAAAAATCTTCTGAATATGCTGTAAAAAAAAATTGCAAATGCTCTAGCCATTCCCATAACCTACTCTGATCCAGTACTGTTGGTTTGGTATAGACTGCCCACAGTCTAGTGTTACAGTCTCCATTTTCGAGAGGTCTGAGGATTGAGTTTGGAAATCACTGCCCTAATTACACTATTCCCAGTGATATTTCCATTTATCTTCAATGCCTCTTGATGTTTGGGTCATTGTTTCCATGTTTCTGAACATTCCATTTCATTTCATTTCAGAGTAAGAATACTTATTTTGATCTCAATGAATTTGATTACCTACTCTAGGTCCATCTAAAGTTTAATCAAAACAAACTATACTGATATGTTTACACCTTAATTATGTCAGCTTGAACCAAAGGTGTAAGAGTGTTGAAGAAAACTCATTTCTCTTTTCACAAGGAACCTCTTGTAAGCTGGTGAACACCTTCCTTAATTCTTAAAATACTCTGAATGGGAAACTCTCCAGAATCTCTCCTAAACAGACATTTGCTTAAGTAAGGATTACAACTCTTAAATGCATACATGAAAAATTCAGAAATTCCTGAAGAATGCTTGGCCATATCATCAAATGCACATAAAGTAATATTTATCGGCACAATTTTCTTTCTTCAGGGCCCTCATAAAAGGAAGATTCTTTGACTCCTTTGCAGAACTATAAACCAAGAGTAACATCCATATTGTAAGAACAGAAGCTGTTAGAAAAATTCATTTTCTTATTTCCACAGTGATGAAGAATGATTTTATACAATGAAAGAAACAAGCAATTATTTTCTTCATCCATGGCAACATTTTCCCTGTTTTTCAAGAAAGATTGAAAATGTCTTTCAAATTTTAGTAATTTGAAAAGTTGTAAAAGATCATAAAATAGAGGCATATTTATCAGATTTGGGGGAATAAATATTTTTTGAAAAAGGTTCTCAGATACTTTTGAAAGGAGTTTAAACTGAAGTACAATAAAGGCACCTGCTCTCTTCTCTTACAACGAAAGCCAGCCACTCTTAGAATTTAAAAAAAAAAAAAAAAAAAGCCTCTTGTTTCTGGTTTCATATAAGGAGACATGAGTGGCTTCAATGCTGAACAGGAGGTATCCCTAAAGGGAACTTTTGAGTCATGCCACGTACCAAAATGAATTTCTACCCCAAAACAATGGGACTATTCTAAACATGCAGCCATTGGTATGCTGGTAAATATCTATCAGTTGGCTCTCCAGGAGAAAAAAAAAAAAAAGGCCTGATTTGTGCAGTATGTCAATTTCCATGGTGTAACTACTATCAGCATGTCTGATTTCAAGCTACCAATGTTATGGCCCTAAATGGGGAGTTGGGAAGATATTTGTAGCTGCACCTCATTATACAGTATTTCCACCACACAGATACGATAGACTACACAACCTCAAGAGCACAGATAATAGTAAAATATAATGAAATACTTAGGAACTAACGAGTTTTGAGTATTGATTACCTTTGCATTTAATATGATTTATTTAATTGCAGGTTTATATAATTTAATAATGCCTGTGCTTTCTAACCAGGTCTCAAAATCATTGAATATGTAACAGTTAGCACTCCCGAGCTGTTACTACTACCTGGCTCCAGGCTACCATTGCAAGTATCTCACCTTAAGCAAACCTTCCACAATGCTGATCCACTTTTATACACATGCATTAATGAATGAAATTACAATATTATTTAAGTAGAAGTTTTATCCCATAAATACAAGCTAAGGTGTTATTAATACAAATCAATATCTACATATGTTACAGCATAACACTATACATTTCAGTGTTAAGAGATACTTTAGAGATCATCTGATCCAACCCTTCCTAAGACTAGCCATGACAACTATTGGGGATGCCATCTTTATTCATTCTCCTATTCCAAAATTCCAAAATTACCACTTCATGCAAAAAGTCACATTCAATTCAAACTCTGCTATTTCTCAAGAATATCCATAATTTCACTCAACTGGTATTTTTCCCGTAAAATTCTCCCAACCAGCATCCAACATAACAAATCAGTGGTACTCTCATTATCTTCTGTAAATGCTATGTTTATTCTCTCTTCTGAAGCTGTTTCTTCCACTCTGTCACACATTCATTCATTTGCATTTTCAAATGAATGAATGTTTGTCCGTATGTGTTTTAAGAGAATGGTAGACTATTTACACACTTGTTAAAATGCTCACTTTTTTTTAAGAGATGGGATCTGCTTTGTTCCCAGGCTGGAGTGCAGTGGATGATTGTGGCCCACTGCAGCCTTAAAATGCTGGGTTCAGGCAATCCTCCCACCTCAGTCTCTTGAGCAGCCAGGTATGTGCTATCATGCTAGGCTAAATTTTATGTAGAGATAGGGTCTTGCTATGCTGCCCAGACCTGTCTTGAACTCCCGGGCTCAAGTGATCCTCCTGCCTCAGCTTCCCAAAGTGTTGGGATTATAGGCATAAGCCACCATGTCTGCCCCTAAAATGCTCATTTCAACTACAGAATAAGAGTACCTGAGCAACAGCATCTAGAAATCTGCTTTGTAAACAAGGACCCCTCAGGTAAGGGTAAGATTTCTAAAGTTTCAAGATCAACTGATTTAGTGAGTGGTAACTAAATGTTAAAGTGAGAATAAGAGAACATAAAATACAAGATCTAGTGGTTTAATGGATATACACCTGTAAACAGTTACAACTCTGTGTATTAAGTACAACAACATAATGGTGTTCAAGACCATCATTAAAGACAAGAACACTGACCAGTGAAGGGAAACTCCCTCACAAAAGAGGGGAGGGCTAAGCCAAGTGCTGAAGAAAGTTCTCTTTTGCTGATTCTCAGGGGTCAAGGCCCAGAGTGGCTGAAAATGAATTAAACAGTCTAAACAAGGGCCTTAGTATGTTTAGACTTCTCTAAGATAGAATTTCCATTATTTGCTTGATAAGAATCACTTGGGTTCTATACAAATATAGATTTCCAAGCACTGTCCTCTTGTATTCTCATTTAGTAGGATGAAGAAGAGCTCAGAAACCCAGCAGTTTTAACCTAAAAGAAACTGTTATAGGAGCAAGGATCACAGAGAAGTCTTATTAATATATGGGGGAGTAACAGCTTCAGATTTATGTTTTAAACTATATTTATAAGTCTTGTCTATTTTTCTCAGTTTAGATCAAGTTTAGCACCCAGTGAATCTTATCTGATTGTTACAGCCCAAACCGACCTCTTCATTTTATACATCATTAAACTTGGAGTTTGAATTATACTTTTACTTATTTCCTATGTATTATTATTTCTCTTCTGTTGTCAGCCCTTAGGAGTAGAAATAGTTTGTCTCTCTGTATTCTTCATAATGCCTGATGCAGGCATAAGAACACATACAAAAGAAATATCTGTAGATTAATTGGTTCTATGAATTCTCAGTACAGAGTCCTAGTTTTTAGTCATGTTAATCTGGAATATAATTTTAAAAGCTAACATTTAACGAGTGCTTATGTGCTAGGGACTACTGGAAGTAATTTACTTATATTATTATCTCATTTAATTCAATAAACAATATTATGAGGTAGATACTAGTATTGTCTCCATTTTACAGATCAGAAAATTGGGGCTTAATCGTTTTCCAAGGTAGGCTGGGTCCAGATCATATGCCCTTTATTACCAAGCTACACTGCTTCTCCCTATCCTGCCCACCTGAAAATGCTGTTTAAACAATGAATAAAGCAACAATGAAATTAGAATCAGTAGCAATAATTTTTGAAATAATTAGGTTGGAGTCCTGCATAAAAGATGCTACTATAAACTATAAAGCAATCCAAATTATTCTAAATATTCCCAGGCTGAACTCTGCATCTGCCAGCTATGCATCATTGATTCCTACCTACACTCTTGATTAAAAATCTCCTCTGTGTCTTCACATTCCCAATGGGAGTCGCATATCAGGAGAGGCACATCCATGGGTGCAGCAGAAGTGACAATATATCACAGCCTCGACATCTGTGACAAGCCCAGCCTTTTGACAGTCTACTGAGGGGGTGTGCATCTTGAATATTACCAGATGTGTCACAATCTTTGTTCCCCAAATACTTACTCCCTTTTGGATAACAAAACAGCAGAAGACACTATTCAGAACAATTAAATAGGTTCAAATATTCCCATACCCTATAATTAATCTTCATTCAATCACAAGCATTTCTGTTCAATCTATTGCTTGAAATGAAATGCTAATAAGGCAAGAAAGCATGACTTTAGGACAATGCCAGAAAATGGCCTTCATTTCTCATCTTTTGACATAAATAAGATGCTTTTGATCATATTAATGAGAAATGTTCAAGTCTCTAATACAAGATTCAGTTAAATTACATTCATCCTTGGAGATGAACAACCTGAATTTAAAAGGATAATTTAGGCTGAAAAAAAGTCAAAGCACAGTGCAACTAAAAGTTTATTCTCTTTTAACTTAAAATATTCTAGAACCTTTACAAATCTTCATTGTCACATTTTCACCCTTTTTCTCCGTAATTTTTTTCTACCTCCTGTCAGTTCTTTAATTCTATCCATGTTCCTATGATAATTATATTTATTCTGGATTTCCTATGTCTTTAAAAATTGTTTTAGGTGCTGGCTATCATCCATAAGAAATCTAAGGAGAGTAGAATGATCTGTCTCAGGACATTAAATACACCTTGTTGGGGTTTATTAATTATTTCTTATGGAGTTACACGCAGTTTAGAGGGCTTATATTATAGGTGAAATCTATCATGAGAAATAATGTTATATGTTGAACATTTAAGCTCCTTGTATACCAGGACAATACTAGGAATTTGACTTGAATCTAACTGGGCTCAGTATACTCCTATATACCAAAAGCCTTTATTGTTGAAGGTGCATAGTAGGAATTCAATATATACACATGGAATAAATATGCTTGCCCTTTTTCTGTTGTTGAATGCTTTTGGAAATTCAAGGAATGAATGTGAATGCTTTCTTACTTTTTTACAATTGCTTCATTATTATATAGTCATGATTCAGCCTTCTTTATAAACTAATAATCTTACTAAGTGCTTTCAACACTGATCAGGATGTGACTCAGCTCTGTGTCAAACACAGAAAGTACTGAGGTCACACCAAAACCAAAGCAATTTTCATCCCTCATATTTAGGTCTAGTGGAATAGAACAGGAAAAAAGAACCTGCATATACCTTCAATGTTCTTGGGTGACAAGCATACAAGGCGCTTCCTAGGACAGTCGAATGATGAAATATGGGCTTCAATCTCCTTGGTCCTCTGGTTTTCTCATGACCAGTATGTGAATGCAGGCAAATTACCTGAATAACTCAACACGTTTTCTTACCCATATAAGAAAAGAAGAGTAAATATCTCATAGAATGTGGTAAAGGCTAAATGAGACATTACATGCAAAGCATTTAACTCAGAGCCTAGAACAGAGTAAATGCTCAAGAAATATGGACTATTGTTACATTTCTGGGATTTGGATAATTTTTACTAATGTGGATAAATACAGATGAAGCAATCCTACAAAAAGAAAAACAGAAGTTGTGATGTGTGAGACTTATCATTTAGATACAAATGGATATGGAAAAATAAATGGATTATGGATGCAATGTCCTTGGTAGGAATGGCAAGGGCTTATTTGGGCATTATACTTTATTCGTAAATCGTAGAAGAAATCCTATGACCAAAATACCCATGTAGCTTTTCACAGTAAAAAATATTTAAACACTTTCTTTAGAGATACATTTTGAGATCCACTTAAGGACCTGTCCAAACCAATATTGAATGTATTTGACATGACAGCTGGGTTTGAAAAAGTACGTTCAGCAAAAGCAGAACCACTGGTTAACTTTTCTCCTTGTTGTCAGTTACATTAAACAATCTTATCCCAAAAAGGCAAAGAGAGATTAAAATCCAGGTTAAGGAGCATTCATTGAGATTTTCTTTTCTTTTCTTTTTCCTTCTCTCCTTCCCTCAGGTAGCAGAAAATCATGATCTTAAAAAGAAGCTGATCTGGCAATGTTTCTCAGACTTCTTTTATTCTTGACTTGAAAAAAGGAAAGATTGAGGGATTGAGGGATGGTGATTTTACTTGGGCCTTCTAGGACCTATTTGAAGACTGTTCCAGAGTCAGGTGTTGGTTGAGGTTCACAGCTAATTAATCACTGGAAACCTGGAGGGAGTAGCTTGAGGTATTACAATCACCTAGGTATGAAGGTTTCTACATCCCAAATAGCCAAATTGCTGGCTACTTCTGGGATTATCTGGACACCTGAATCCTAAAGAATATGAAGTCCTAGGATCAATTCCTCAAGATGTCAAATTACTCTGTTAGAGAAAGGAAATTTTTATCGTATTCATTTTTCCTTTCCAACCTTTATTTTAGGTTTAGAGGGAACATAGGCAGCCTTATTACATGACTAAGTTGCATTTTGTAGGGGTGTACCCAGGTAATGGGCATAGCACATGATAGGTAGTTTTGTGAGAAAGATGATTTTCAAGCAAGAGTGGAAACAGAACAGGTAGCAGTTAGAAAGTAAATGTTTTTGTTTATTTATACTTAATTATGCATAAATAAAAGTGTAGATGACGAAGTCACGATGCCAGTAAATGCTTTTATTGGCTTGTCCACAGAAGTCCTCACTTCTCTAACCCCCTTTCTCCCAAAGTGGGTATGAGTGCACCACCAGGTGGTGACATCATGAAGTGACATGCAGGGCATATAATGCCAGCCTGGGGAGAATTTTGGAGGTTCCAATGATTGCTGGAAATAACTGCACAAACATGGCTCTATTACTAGAGCTTTTGTGTACTTGAGGTTTTATTTTTGTTTTTGCTGAAGCCCAATACAAATACATAACAACACTAAATTGCCATTTATGACTAGAATTTTAAAATCTGAGTCAAACATACTTTCACCGAGCCTGGTTCTGCTTTTCATTTATTTTGTTACACAGGGCAAGTTATGTAATATTTTTGAACCTCTCTTCTTCATCCACAAAATTCAGGATAATAATGGCTGCCATGAAATAGTTTAATTGGACCTTAAGACTGATTACCTCTCCAAGATTCTTTCCTCTTCTCCCTCCATCCCCCACCATCTCCATTGCCTACTTTGTTCCTTGGCTTTACCTTTCCTTCTGGTTTGCCTGTGGGGGGATAAATACCCACTTGCACATCACCTCCTCAGGCAGCGCTGCTCAGCCCATACCTCCGTGCTCATGCCAGGACTCATACAGCCTTTAGCCTTTGCATTCTCCACACTGTTTAGAGTCACTTGTTTCCCTGAGTTTTGCTCACTGCGGGGCCTGTAGCACTGGGTCCATATTTCTATGCATCTTATTGACCTAGGCATTACACCCATGATATATACACATTGTAGATATTCAGTGACTTTTGTTGAATATTTTTAAAGTATAACAAAAAGGCTTTGAAATGCCAGGCAAAAAGACTATGTAAAAGAGTAAGAGGACTTTCTGAAGGAGTATATTCATTGCCCAAAAAAGGAGATCTATCCCTTGGGAGAGAAGGGTAAATCTCTTCTACTCAGCTTGCAAATACGACTATTATGATCACTGGAATGCACTGCATGTAAAGTTGATTTATAGCCCTGGTTCTTTCTGAATGTTAATAGTAAACCTAATTTGAAATGTTATTTAAAAAGAAGTTAACATTTCAGTCTTAAGCATTTACTTTAAATCATTAAAAATTACTTTGTGTACCTTTTAATTGGGATCTCTTGGACTTAGGAAACAATTTGAAATCCTAAGGGCTTTATTTAATTAAACAAACTCCATAAACGTTAAAGTTAGTTGGATTTTTTTCACATAAATAACAGATAAGGTCCCTAAAAGACTGATTGGAATAAAGAAGACATTGATTTGAATCAATCTCTAAACAATTGTGTGACTTTGGCTAAATTAGTAAACTTCTGAGTCTCAATTTCCCCCGAAATGGTTAAGACCGCCCTAACGATTGCTACAAGGGTTGAATTATTAATGTGCACACCACTGTGTCTGGCACTGAGAAGGGTTAGCTCTCTTCTTTCATTTCATCCACACCTACCCTTCAACACATACATTTCTCTAAAGTCAATGTGTTTGAGATATATTTTTTTAAGTTCAATGATAACAAATATTAAATGCTTCTTTTCCCAACACTATAATTTTAAAAAAGGAGTTTCAGGCATATTTAAAAATGAGTTTCAGACATTAGATCATGTGAACATACTAATTATGTGAAACATTTTTGCCCAACTTCTACATAAATCATAGCTTCAAATTATATGGTCATAAGCCTACAAGATACTCATTGCTATGCATTGAATTATGTCCCCTCCAAAATTCACTTGTTGAAGCCCTAACCCCTTATGTAATAGTATTTGGAGATGGGTCTTCTGGGAGGTGATGAGATCATGAGGGTGGGGCCTGCATGACGGGATTGGTGCTCTTATAAGAAAAGACACCAGAGAGCTTGCTCTTTCTCCACCATGTCAGAAGGCCCTGACCGCAAGTCAGGAAGAGGGCCCCCAACAGAACCCAAACATGCTGGCACCCTAATCTCAGAACTTTCAGCCACCAGAACTGTGAGAAAATTAATTTGTTGTTGTTTAAGTTATCCAGATTATAGTATTTTGTTGCAGCAGCTGGAGCTGACTAAAGCACTCATGTGCCAACGTAATATCGTTTTAGTTATAAATTTAATATTGATGCAACTTTAGCTAAAGGAATAAAATCTGTATGAGAAACAATATAACTTTTCAACAATATGAAGATATAGTTCTTCTTATTCACAAACACACACATATACTTGCATACATATATGTAAACTATATTTTGAATATAGAAGATCAACTATATAGCTATCTAGTTTAACTCATTGATCAATTAATTCAACAGACTTGAGTGTCTGCTATGTGCCAGGCAATGCACTAAGCACTGATACACAAAGATGAGGGAGGTACATTCTTATCATGATTGAGCCCACAACCCAATAGAGTAGAAAGTCAAAACATAAGATATATAATAAGGTGTGATAAATGCTCAAGATTATAACTAACATAATATTAAAAGCTGTTCTCATACTGTAGAACTGTTATTTCCTAAAACTGTATCAACCCCACCTAAATTAATCCAACAATAGCCTCCTGACATTTTTACTTGGGGAGACTTATGTAGGAGGCATCAAAGACAGAATAAAGTGTTTACCTCAACTTTTCTATCAACAATGTTGGAAGTGAAAAATACAACGTAACTTTTGAGTCTCAGCTCCTATAAATTTAAATGAAAATAGACAGTTGGTTCAACATATGTTGATTTCTTAAAATCAGAAATATATTTTCCCAGCAATACGCTCCAGGGAAAATAAAATGTGTGGGCTGGTTTATCCACGCATTAAAAGGAAGGTTCCAGCTGATGTTTGATTACATTCATGAATAAAAAAATATTGTAATGAGAACATTCAATTACTCTTTCCTCAGGAGTAAAAATTTCTGGTCTGAGAATTTGTTTCAAATCAGTGGTTAGAACACAAACAAATAAAAAAGGTGAGAATGAGATCCTCAGAATAGCTACTAAATTTGAGTAGGCAGAGCATGATTTCCGGAGTCCAAAAGCCTGTTTAAAGTCCTGGCTCTCATGTCTACTAGTAAGGTGCTGGTGGGCAGGTTTCTTACCCTCCGTGAGCATGTTCAGTTTACTCAGCAGTAACATGGAACCAAATAAGACCCACTGAGAGAGTTGCTCAAAAATTCAAGAGACTAACTTGAATTCTCTTTCTGTCAATGCATGCCACATGTCTGACCTATGACAGGCTCTCAATACTTGGTAGACAATCAGAATAATTATTATTATCGGAAGGAAGAGAAATAAGGAACAGCAACTCAAAAGACTACCATTGGTTTCACTGAAATAGGATCTTTGCATTTTGTCTTCTTTATCTTTGCATCTTGTCTTCTTTTTACTTTCTCTTCACACACATGACCTAATAATAATAGCGTCTGTGGTAACTGTTGTTATCATACAGTAGCACCCAATTTTGTAGGTCTTATTTTACTTAATTTGTAGTCAGTAAACATATTATCCCCATTTGATAGATGAGGAAATTGAGGCACAGACACGTTAAATGTCTTTCCCAGGTCACACCGTTTGGAAGAGATGACGTTAAGACTTGAGCTCTGATCTATCCCGACTCTAAAGTTCATGCTAATATGAACAAAATATAAAAGAGAACATAATACAAAAGAAC
Organism: Theropithecus gelada; assembly: GCF_003255815.1. Taxonomy (NCBI): domain Eukaryota; kingdom Metazoa; phylum Chordata; class Mammalia; order Primates; family Cercopithecidae; genus Theropithecus; species Theropithecus gelada. Next base: position 56,639,974 of record NC_037673.1, read on the forward strand.
ATGAAAAATAATACAACTTGTACAATCTTAACTTCCGATTCAGCCCTCCAATGTAATCTGAAAGATCTTTGGTTTGATTTAAAAATTAAGTCAAATCTCTGTATGGCGTTTCTCCTGGGAGGCTCAAACAAGTAAACATTCTACCCCGATGTTGTTCTTTCTTTTTCTCTCAAGTTACTCAAATGCTCAGTAAGAAGAAGCTTTCAACTGAATATGGTGGGGCAAAGCCAGCTGCTCTGCCTCCATGTGGTAGCTCAGATGGACACCTCACTCTTGGTGTTACTATGTAGCTCTACTCCCTTAATGGCCTGACCAGCTGTCCTACATAAACAATTATTCATGATTTTAAATTATTAATAATTTAGAAGGAAAATAGATTTCCTGTGACGAATACAGCACAATATAGCACATAACATCAGGTTTGAATATTTGTTGTCTGCACATCCTCTATAGTTATAAAATGTAACTAATTATTTGTGTTTGTCTCTCAATCCAATTTTGGTAGAGCAAGATTTAAAATAAATGGCTGTAGATTTCCTGATTTTATCAGAGACTACCAGTTGTTACAAGTACACATGTTATTTCATATAAAATGTGAAAAAATACTTTATGTTTTTATATGAGACCCACTTATGCTTATAATAGTTATGGTTCCCAGATGTTATTAATGTGAAAGTGTTTAGAGAATTTTCTCTGAAAATGTCATCCTATCCCTACACAACCCAAGATGATTGCAATAGTTTCATAAATGTCATGGTTTATAACCTTACATTTATGAAGAAATTGTTGACATCCTATCTTTAGAGAATGAGAAAGAAAGAGGGATCATTCTGAACAGATAAATTCCAGGAAGCATCTTGGCCTGACACATAGGCCTGCCTAGACTGGGTAGATTTTACTAATATGTCTTTCCAATTCACTTGTTGACTATATTTAGCTTTATAAAGTTAAAGGTGAAAGAGCCTGTTTAATATAGCATCTACTCCAGTGGTTCTGAAACACTAAATCTTCTCCTTGAGAAAGTTTGCACTAGTCCAATAGAAAGTTTCGTATATTTGTGATTAAGCTACATTTATCAAATTAGAAGCACGATTCATTACTCTGACATGATCTTTACCATTTTTAAAATTTATAATATCCAGGATTTTATCAAAGGATAAACATAGAGTATAGGATCTTTTCAAAAATGAGCTCACCTGGCAAACTAAAAGTAGGCTGTGTAAGTCGCCACATTCCAAAAATTAATATTTAAAATTGCAAAGTCCAGAAACAGATGAGGTCTACAGCTTTACTAGTGGAATCACTAATAGAGTGACTTGAGTATTTTTCCCCACTTAGTATATTTTAATTATCTTCATACTAAGAAAATGCCTATGAAAGTAGGTCTAGAAAACCCAATATCAGCCTGCCAATATTTATATTATTCAGAGGGATGTATACACATCTGAATCTTTTTTGTTTTCCTATATAATTCTAGCTATATTTAATTCTAGTTACAAAATAATTAAAAATACCACTCTTAACTTTTCTGGGCGTGGGGTTGTAACCATGAAACCAACTGCTTATGCTTTCCGAAACCAAGTCAAAGTTCAGACACCTTGAAAATGCAGTCTTTTGTACACGATGTACCAAAAAAGCCCCAGAATAGAAACCTAATTGTGAGTCCTTAGATAACTAGGACTAGAAATCCTTCATCGCTACACTCCTGGTGCTTAGGACAGCAGTGACAGGTAAAGGCACTCCACAGACTATGGAATGAGCAGATTCTAAGAGTCAATACTTAGGGTGAACCTTGCTCTATCACAATACTTCTCAATCTAAATGATACTGCAGACCTAGTCATATAATTTATTCTGAGCCAGAAAACTTCAGGAATGTGCAAGCTGGAATGGCGAAGAAAGAAGTCAAATCCTTTGTCACTGAGAAGAGAAACCAAGGGAGAAGCAGGTATGGAGTTCCAACATGTGCAAAGCTTCATAGATACTAAACTGGGGAAAACCAGGTTAAAGTAAAATAACATTACAGCCATGTACAAAACATGTTTCTGCTTCCAAACCAGGGTAATTAAAAACAATAGAATGCAGTTATTTATTAGTATTAGCTATCAGTTGAGATCGATTTTTAAACTTTAAAACACAGTCACTTTCATTAAAAACTTTTATTTTCAGACTCACTTATGCATGGAATAGTGGAGAGTAGAGACATTTATTAATTAAACTAGCTCTGACAATGAGATTCATTTAACAAGCTATTTCAGATCAAAACAGGATTGGGGACTACCATTACTTTCCTCATTCTCCCCTTTCATTTTTGGATCAGCTCTAAATAGTCACAAAATGTGTCCATTTGGCATCTTCTGTGGCTTCCAGGGTTTAATTTCCACACTCCTTGATATCACAGAATCACTTTAAAGATCAGAGAGGTTGCAGATCAAGTATTGTAGTCATGTGCCATATAGACTTTGTGTGACTACCCCACACCATTTGTCTATTTTAATAAAAGGAGGTCATGATAGTGCAGAAAATGAAAAACATTTTATTAATCTGAATTTAGCATATTTATGGTATTATACCCCTAACATAATTGTGCGCAGGATATTTTGTTTGAAAACCGTAATGCTGTATTGCTTTTTATATCTCACCAACTGATTGTTTTTCTAATCCTACCAAATTTAGTGGAGTCCACTTAACTACATGGCTGTGGCTGATACTGCTGATTGTATATACAATATCCATTCCCCCTTTCATTCTTATTTATATAAGCCTAATGTTAATCACCCAATAATATGTCTAGTTAAAAACACAAGTTCCTCAGCCTCCCTGGAAGGTAGGGGCAAGTATATGAAATTGTTCTTGCCAAAGAACAGACTGTCAGAGAGGGGCAAGGTAGCTGGGTTTATAATAAGCTGAGGATTCCTAGGAAATCCTTGTTTCCCTGATACAGGCACCATCCCTTACTGCTTCATTTCCATTTCTCTTCTTTACTCTGCTTGGAGTGAGGAGATAGTGCTGTGGGAGCAGTATCGTCCATGGTCGTGAGATGATAAGCACAGGACAGGCCCATATGCTGAGGACGGCAGGCACAGAAGAAAGAATAAAAGGAAATCACGTATTTGAGGATATCATAGAATCACTGTACTAGCCCTAGTTTGCTACCTCCTGATGTCCTTTTCCAGAAGACCAACAAACCCTTAGATGATTAAACCATTGTTAGTTTTCTATTGCTTATAGCTGAATGCATTTTAAACTGATAAAAAAGACCTAATGGTTTTGCAATAAAGACTTTTTAGCACACCTGCCACACTTTTAAAACACGGTCATTTTGAAAGAGCTGGTGCCAGATTACAATATTTCAAGCAACTGCCTTCTTCCTAAGTTTATTACATTGAGGCACGTTAATTTAGCTTTTGTTCGAGTTAATGCTTCAGTCATTTCTTTGCTTACAAAATACTTTTTAAAGTAAATATACACAAATTACCCACCTTAGAAAATGCAAAAAAAGCAGATATTTGTAAGTCATCTAAGTCAGTTCTTGCTTCCCTTCCTACACTATTCATTAATTTGGTGTAAAAAGGATTATAATTGAATGTTGTTCTTGTATTTCATGGACACCAGTTGTCATGCTAATACGCACAAAAGGTTTTTTCCAGCGTGAATGCATCAAGTAAATCCCAATCATTGCCACTGCAAATGCTGACAGACTAAACAAAATTGCTGACAATTTCCAAAAACTGTCTAGATAGATCACTGCTGTGCAAACATCATTGCAGTTCCTAATGAAAAAGCAAATAATCCCTATTTGACATGTGTCTTGTTAATTTCAAAATAATAATTATTATTTAATTATATCTAAGCATTTCATATAATTCTCTTATAATTCACTGTATACAGTGTGAATTCCAATAAAATTCACTTTCCTCTTCCTCTATTTTACCTAAGGATTTAAAATAAAGCAAGCTAACCTGTCCTTCTCTGAAAACCTGTACATTTATCTATGCTTACATCTTCTGTAAAAAGCTGTATTGTTTATTTTATTGTTAAATTGCACTGTGTATTTCAAATGTCAGGAGACATTCATACACACACACACACACACACACACACACTCACACACAGAGAGAAAGGGAGAGAACACAAAGAGACAGAATTTCCTCCCTACCAAAGGGGCTTTGTTTTCATCAGCAAGTTTTTTTTGGCTCATTGAACTAAATTCACAAATTAACAAAACTCCACTATGAAGATCTGATGGAAGGAGGAATGGAAAACTCTTGACCTTTTGGATCTCAGTCCCCTGACCAGCCCTTTTCATCTTCTCTTATTAAATGAAAATGATCAGTGTCAGCTTTCAGATTTAGGCAAGACAGCTAAAAGCAAAATCTTGCCTTCTGAAAAAGATGGTAAAGGAAAAATTGGAGATAATTAAATAATGAAATCTGTTTAAAGAGACTTCACTTCGAATCCCCGTGGTATGGACACATACCATGAACCTATTTATGTCAACGAAATAGGCAGAATCGTTCATTATGTAAATATGACCTTTAAGGACATATCACAAGTAAGTTGTGAATAATATCCCCATGAATAATTGAGAATTGATGGCATTTAATATTTATTAAGGGACTTTTATATGGATTTGAGTTAAGTAAATCAATTCCATGGGCCCACTGATGGTATTCATTTAATGATTTATTCAGCCTCTAAATACGATAAGTAATGTTCTATATGACAGTGAGCTAGAAATTGCACAATGGAGAATTCAAAATGAGTAAGACACTGTCCTTGTTTGCAGAGTTTTCATGTGGCAAATCCCTTACGGAGAAAACAGCACTTCTTTACAGGATGAAAAGGTCAGCTCCACATAGTTGATCAGCATTTAGAGTTTGAAATAATAATTGGGTGAGGTCTTGAGGGATGGATTTTTATTGGTGGTGATATTAAAAAGAGAGAATTTCAAGTATATATGGAAGGTCAAAAATCCAAGGGCAATGGAAGTTAAGAAAAGTAATCCCTTTGAGCTGGGATACATGCAAAAAGTGAGATAAAATCCTGCACAGATAGGATAAAACCACAATTTCAAAGGGCTCATTGAAGAGTTTAGATTATTTTGAGAAGTCAGTCATGGAGAGAGAACATATGGATGAGATGCAGTATAATAAGTTCCAGTGTCTCCCATACCCCAATAAGGATGTACATGAATCTCTAACAAAAGAGAAGGAAGCTTGGAAAGTGTTAGGATTCGATTTCTTTCTGCTTTTTCTACTTATGAGTACATGGATTAGGATGTTATTTGCTGTGCTGAAACAGAGTTGAAATGTTACTTTAAGTAATCTCATATGCTATCAAAATGACTATTTTACCAAGATTCAAAAAACTGAAATGTCAGCATATGCCTAATAATGAATGTTGTTTTTGTGAATGGAAATAGTATCCATATCATCATCTTTTCGTTCCTCTTTCTTCCCTTCTTCTTCCTGGTCTTTAATTTCTTAATTATTTAACCTTTGTGGATGAGTATTAAGCACATAAGTTAGAAAATATCAATTTTATTATTTTTTAAATGCTGAAATAATTATTTTTAATGAGAGTATTATTGACAACCACTTCTTGATTATTATTGAAAGAATAAACTTGAGTTTTGAACCAATGGGTTAAGGATTAATCTGCATTAATGTAAATAGGGAATTTTAAGGGCTTTTATAACCAAAGTCTATGGAATTATAAACTTCCATCTAGTGAAATAGATTATGAGAATCACCTTTCGATTTCATGGTATTAAAAAAATTCTCCCAGAAACAGATACAGGGCTATAATCCTCAGATTACACGCACACCCAAACACATATACAGGTATGTATATATTTGCCCCCTCAAACCAGATACTGGTTTTATTTAAAGCATTCTTTTTTTTTTTCCCTTAAACTATTCTCAAACCATGGTTGACAGTATAAGAAAAGAACCAATAGGATAGAATATAGTATATTCTATTCACAGCAACAGACTGAAATAGACTCAATATCTGATGTTGAACTTTTCAATGTATACAGAAAATTACATATGTTATAAATTCACACAGCTCTTCTATTTCCTTATTCTATTTGTCCTAAGAATTTACAATAGAATTAAGTTCCTTTAAGTAAGAGACATTACAGTGTTGCATTGCTGAGACAAGCCTATAAAGAAAAGGAAGATGTTTTGGTTTTGTCTACTGTGGTCTCCTTGTAGCCCTGGAATGTGAAAATGTATAAAAATAATCTAATATCTCATAAACACAGTAAAGTGGGGTTTTCTTTGGTCAGATATTTTCTAGATAGATACGAGAGAACTGTCAAGAAGCAAACGATATTAAGATAACTCCACATATTAAATCACTTCAATTTCATAGGATATGTCATGAACTTAAAAAAATTTTCTCTTTTCCTTTTGTAAAGAAAAGTCACAGCTAAAAAACACAGAAAGAAAAGAGTTTGGAAATGTGTGAGGAAGAGATGAAAAAAGCTCTCTACAACTGGTTCAGAGATTAACCTGAGTGAATCCAGTCACGTGCAAAGGCTTGTGGAGGTCTAGACTGTAATGTCCGTAATTGAATTTCAAACTGGCTTTACATATTCCCAGAGAGAGCATACACCATGATGTGCTCATGAATGCAAGCCTTAATAGGAATTACATACTTTCATAAGCACTGTACTTATAAAACCTCTTGAACCCTTTAATCCTATATTGAGGTTTTACGTTTCTTCTACTCAGAAAAATATCAGATTCATCTATTGCCCATAGGATATTTGTTTTAAAGTGATATACTCCAGTTGGACCTTTCTCCTGAAGAAGTTTGGTATAAAAATTATTCACTTGAATGACAATGGGATAGATGAGTACAGAATCCCATTAATGTATCATAGAGTGATATTGCAGTTATGAAACATAAATCTTAAAGCTGTGAATCTCTGCACATAAACAGATTGGAAGTTTAGACTTGAGATTAATGTAAAGGAATGATTATTAATGTCAAAGAATGTAATCTGAGGAAATATTTTGTTTTCTATTAACTGTATTTAGGCAATCTGCAGCCCAAAGTTTGAGTTCTAAATTATTCACCAACTGCCTTGAAGTACCATCAAACAAATTCTAAGATGTAACACTTGAGGGGGATCCTTTTGCCTCAATTTTTTAAGTCAGTGGAATAGGAGTCTTCAATATATCAAACTCGGAAATTAAACAAGCTTTACAAAATAAGAAAGTAAGAATGGAACATTTTATAAATAACATTGAGATTACATATCTTGAGTTATTCACCAAAATATGTCTCAGATGGAATAGATTTAGTTTTTCTAAATATAAAAAGCAAGCATGCTAAGCAAAAGCTCTATCATAGAAACAAAACTTTTTTTCGAGACAGAATCTCACTTCATGGCCCAGGCTGGAGTGTAGTGGCACGATCTTAGCTCACTGAAACCTCCACCTCTCTGGTTCAAGTGGTTCTCCTGCCTCAGCCTCCTGAGTAGCTGAGATTACACTTATGTACCATCAAACCCAGATAATTTTTTAATATTTTTAGTAGAGACAGGGTTTCACCATGTTGGTCAGGCTGGTCTTGATCTCAAACGATCCACCCGCCTCAGCCTCCCAAAGTTCTGGGATTACAGGTTTGAGTCACACCATGCCTGGCCAAAACAAAACTTCTTTACAATAAAAATTTAAAAAACAAAAAGCAAAAGACTGGAAATAGTTGCTTAAAATAAAGAGTCAAATTTATGTGACAAAAAGAAATAAAATACATGTATGAGAAAACAAACCAACAGATAAACAGTGATCCACCGGGGAGATGTTGAAATATTCCAGTAGAGAGTTCAGGCAAATGGAAATATAAAGCGTAAACAAACAAATGGAAAATAATATTGAGATAGTATTTTATACCATCTAAAGAGAAAATATCTTGAGAAAATTACTATATTCAATACAGCCATAATAACAGAATATTCTGGGGCGCTGTAAGTTGATATAAATTCCTTTTAAAATGATTCTTACAATTGGCCGGGTGCAGTGGCTCACACCTGTAATCCCAGCACTTTGGGAGGCTGAGGCGGGTGGATCACCTGAGGTCAGGAGTTTGAGACCAGGCTGGCCAACATGGTGAAACACTGTCTCTACTAAAAATACAAAAATAAGCCAGGCGTGGTGGTGCACACCTGTAATCCTAGGTACTCGGGAGGCTGAGGCACAAGAATTGCTTGAACCCTGGAGGCAGAGGTTGCAGTGAGCTGAGATCGTGACACTGCACTCCAGCCTGGGTGACAGAGTGAGACTTTGTCTCAAAAAAAAAAAAAAAAAAAAGGAAATGATTGACAAAATATAGCAGAAATCATGAAAGAAACAATCAGTTCCACAGAAGTTGAAAGCTATGTGCAATAAAGATGTTCACAGCAGCATTAAGTATACCAGCAAACACCCAGAAACATTCCAAATATCTAACATTTGAAGAGTAATTATTTCAAAGGTAGGATTATAATTGTTTTAAAAGTTTCTTCTTTGCAATTTTTGGAGGTAGTCTTCAAACATTTAATACAAAAGTATTACTTTGGTAATCAGAAAATTATCTGCTAATAAACATTTAAAAATATAATATGTGCATAATATGAAAAATGAATATAAATTTATTAGGTTACAGATGTTTTTCATAGCAATGAGAAATTACTAAGGAAACGATTTAATATTGTTACACTCTTTGAAATTCTCTTTAGTAATTCTGCATTTACATAATAACATTTAATTAATTAGAGCACTATTATCTAATTTAGTACAATGACTCTGATGATATAAAGCCTAGGCTTTTATTTTTTTTTATTTTTTTTATTTTTTATTATTATACTTTAAATTCTAGGGTAAATGTGCATAACGTGCAGGTTTGTTACATATGTATACTTGTGCCATGTTGCTGAAGCCTAGGCTTTTAAAGTCACATTATTGGAAGTGAGGACATTTGGAATAATCTGTTTTTAAAAACGTTAAAATGTTATTTTATGACTATTCTTGGTTTTGAATAGTTTCTGATATATTACAAAATGCCTTTCGGTATGTATTTAAGTCCCTAGCTTTGTTTATAGTAGGGTAATACATGCATATTGGACAGACTCCTGAAAATTTTGCCTAGAAATCAGCCATGAAATTTGAAAGAAAAAAACTGTGACCTGGGCATTCCTTAATCTTACTATCATTTTCAATATTTGTATAATGAAAGAGTTGATATACATAATTTCTTAGCACTCTAAAAGGCCACAGTATTGTGAAAAACAACTCTACAAATGTAAGAAATTAATAATATTTCATTGAACTTAAATTCTCACAGTACAGTAAAACATATTGTTAGCTTTATCTATAAAATTTCACATGTCCACATGAAAATTAAAAATGAGCCCATTTATATATTTGCAAATGTCTGAATGTTTCATATTATTTTTATATATTGCTATTGACCCAATGTTTAAATCATTAGCTGGATTTTTACCATTTTCATAATTAGTATAAATGAATGTGTATATATATGCATATATGAATCCATATAGTTATGCACATTCACATAAATACTATATATAATTAATATAACATATAGAAACAAAATATTATGTCTTTTGACTTCCTGCTTTTACAAAGGCAGCATTAGAAAAAGCTATATTTCTCAAAACACATTTGTTTTTCAAGAAAAATATGCAGAGCCCTATTTTTCTACCAGTTCATATTATACATTAAACATTTATTATGCACTTGCTAATGTTAGAATACTTTAAACTTCAGTGAGCAAGAGATACTGTTTCTATGGCATATTTTGCTTCAAATATCCACATGCATAAACATGCATAGATTGTGGGACATTATTTAAATAAATGTCTCAATTTTTTATAGATAGGCTAAGTGATACTTGCAATGCTCAGTAATACATGCAACACTGAGAGATATATGCAACAGCATACATAAGCTGACATATTTGTGCCAAACACCACATTCGTCACACAATGTATTCTGTTGTCAGATTTGCAGAATATGGGGCAATACAATATAAGAATGACAAATTTTGAACAAAAAGAGTTCCTTTCCCCATGAATAGGACAGAGAAAAGTGGTGTAATAGTTGTTCATCATAATAAATATATTAGTAAAACATATAAAATGTAATCATGGTGGGGGAAAGGCATAATTATTTGTTTTCCAAAGTGCAAAAAGGAACTTTCACTTTTGAATACACACCTCTGTAAGAAGATGCTCAAGAAAAGTAAACACATAACAGTAGTTGCTTCTGTGTGGGAAGGGAAGGTGACAGAATTGGGGAAGGGTATACTAGGGGCTCCAGTTTTACCCTTAGTGTTGTATGGCTTGGACTCTTTGATGCATAAACAGCTACACTACCATCTATTTTTACATGCCTGAAATATTTAATATTTTAACATAATAGTATAAAATATATTTCTATACTCTAGAGTATATTTAAAATTTATCTTTAATATTCTGTAATTTGTAAAATAATACCTATTAGTTTGTCATTCATGTTCATTCTAAACACTATGCATACTTCTTACCATTTCTTTACTTTTTATCATTTTCAATCTGTATCAAAACAGTAGAGCTTTACACAAATTTTTATCTAAGTATCATCTTTCAATTATTTTCACAGTGATTAAAAACAAAGTAAAAAAAAAAAAGAACTAGAAAAAAATAAAGGTGAATGTTAACCTGAGGATGAGGAAAGCTTTTATATGTATGAAAGTCATAGATTAAATTCTCGAAAAGAAAAATGATTCTTTTGTCTACAGTCATATATCAAAAAGCAGTGTAATAAATTAGATGGCAAGTAACAAATTGAGAAAAACATTTTTGCCAAAAGTATGATGGAGAAAGGGCTGGGTGCAGTGGCTCACACCCGTAATCCCAGCACTTTTGGAGGCCAAGGCAGGTAGATCTCTTGAGGTCAGGAGTTCGAGACTAACCTAGGCAACACGGTGAAACCCTGTTTCTACTAAAAATACAAAAATCAGCCAGGTGTGATGGTGCACACCTGTAGTCCCAGCCATTTGGGAGGCTGGGATGAGAGGATCGCTTGAACCCAAAAGGCAGAGGTTGCAATGAACCAAGATCGTGCCGCTGCACTTCAGCCTGGGTGACAGAATGAGACTCTGTGTCGGAAAAAAAAAAAAAAAAAGAAGAAGAAGAAGATAGGAAAAGTTAATGTCTCAATAAGACACTAATGTACAATTCACAATAGAAAATTCTTTTACACATATAAAAATATTTGCAGCCTCCATGTTTATCAATTGAAATAAATTAGATATTATCCAACATATTAATTTTATAAATACTTAACTGTAAAAAACTCAATATTTGAGATGATGCAGGGATACGGTGATACAGCAGTGTAATACACTACAAGCACACTGCTAACAGTTTCTGAAAAGCAGAACACAATGTCACCTTTAAAATGTTCTTTAACTCTATACATCATATTTCTGAGAATGCATCTTAATTCACCAATCCAGGATTGATCTTCAAGTATGTTTATCTTAAAATAATTAAAAACAGCCAGCCAATGTCCAATATGAAGAGAATGGCTGAATAAAATGTAGGAAAATAAAATCATGTTATAGAAGTTTATAGAATAATATAGGATGGTATGAAATAATGGAAATATAAATCTCATTTTACTATTTTTAAAGATTAAGCATTAAAAGTCTCATTGGAAGTTGAAGGTGTGAATCCTAATCACTCTAACACTGTACAACTGCATTATGAAATATTTTCTTTACATATTCTAACATAAGAATTAGTGTATCACTAGAGAAAAGTTCCATATGAGTTATTTATAAAAGTAGAAAATACTTTATTGCTGCTGGTGTCCTGAAACTGAATAATAAATTCATCTATAAATCATTTAGTACCTTAGTGTCTGTGGGCCCGCTTCTTGTGTTAAGTGCAGAAAATTATTAACAGTCTGGACTTTCTAAGTACATAATTTTCTATTGTTTATTCTTTGTTTTATAAAGGGCCCACATGTTCAAAATATTTTTGATAATGACCAAATAGTCTACTTCCTTGATGTACTGGAACAGTCATCCATTTTTTTCTTGCTGGTATTTTTGTTCTAAAAGGGAAAAGAGTGTGGAAAAAGATAACGGATTACTTTATAAGCATTGTCTTCACGACTTAGCAACAATAATCAATACTCAAAAACTTTTAAATTCTTAACACATTTATACCTTGTAAATAGGGGCACAATTACGTGGAATTTATAGGCAGCTTGCTTTTCTTGTACCATCACTCAATTTTTTGAATTAAAGATTTTACATGAGACTACGGAATTGATATAAAGATGCATGAATGAAAAAGAGATGAACCCAACAGTGGAATTAAATATACAATCAGTAGTTAAGAATCAAGAGATTGATACTTCAGCAACCTTAGGAATTATTCAGGTAAAGGGGGGCAAGCACAACGCTTTGCACTGAAGAGGACTTTAGAGATCAATTACCCAACACTCTCCTTTTAAACTAGAGGAAACTGAGCCTATGAGGATTTAGTCATTTGCCTGTGATCACTCAGCTAGCTAGTAGCATAGAAGGAACAACAAGAAGGTTCTAGATTTACAGTAAAATTCTCTATTAATTCATTTCTACATAACTGCTTCTTGCATTCAATGCACCTAATGTAAGTCAAAGTCAGGTATGCAATACGGAAAATGGTATGGTCTCTCCGTACTCCAAATCCAGGGTCAAAACAACAGAAAAATGCCAGAGAAACAAAAACAAACAAAACAAACAAACAAAAACCTCAAGAGGCCACTGAGCAGAAATACTGAATGAATGACAAGCTCTTCCCAATCTCCTTCCATTCCTATCCCCAAGGGCTCTGGGTCAGACTAAAAAGACCACTGAACCACATGAAACCATTTGCATCTATGTCCCACATTTTCCTAAATGTGTGACCCTGGACACTTTTCTCTGCCACTCTGAACCTCAGTTTTAACATCTAGTTAAAACTCAAGACCATCTCTGAAAGGTCCCTTCTTCCTCTATGTCACTACGCAGCTGAAATACAACAGGATTTGCCTAGCTTTGTCTTTCCGTTCTTTTTTTTTGTTGTTGAGACAGAGTCTCATTTTGTCGCCCAGACTGGAGTGCAGTGGCCGGATCTCAGCTCACTGCAAGCTCTGCCTCCCAGGTTCACGTCATTCTCCTGCCTCAGCCTCCCGAGTAGCTGGGACTACAGACGCCCGCCACCTCGCCCGGCTAGGTTTTTTTTTTTTTGTATTTTTTAGTAGAGACGGGGTTTCACTGTGTTAGCCAGGATGGTCTCGATCTCCTGACCTTGTGATCCGCCCGTCTCGGCCTCCCAAAGTGCTTGGATTACAGGCTTGAGCCTCCGTTCTTTTTTAAACCCTTTGTCCAGTCAATAAGCCCACTTTTTAAAAATTCTTGCAGTTTCTATTCTAAAGAAAAAAATCTAAATGGTGCGTCTAATAATAAGTGCTCTCAATATGACCATAATTATACTATTGATGTTTTGGTGTTTCAGAGTAATAGAATTTACTGAAAAAGATTAACTCCAGCTATATAAAGTTGCCAAATATTTGTTTAAAATTTCACATTTTTTCTTCCACAAAACTTGATTTTCCTCTTTCAAATCATAGGAGATGAAGAACTTTTCATTAGTAACATGAAAGCTGCTGACTACATGTTAAAAAGATTCATTTTTACCTATGCAGGTTCTTCCCTTTTAATCAACCTGAAATTATGTTTTTCTATTAGTTAAAACTAAACCTTCTCTTAGCAAAATACAGAAGAGAACAGGAAAAGAAAAAGCTGGCTACAGAAAATTTTTTCTAACTCTATGTCACCTAAATTTAACAGTAAACTTCTAGTAGCCTCTTGGGTCCTAAAATGCTTCAAATGATTCATAATCTGAACGGGCTTTTATACAACATAGGGATTAGGAATCTGGCCCTACGGTCTCTGGAGCAAACATATTGTTGAGAAAGGTTTGCACCAGAAGAATCTTCTCTCGCCAGTACTACTGTTGTTGTTACTGATAACAATTATTATCATCATCATCATCTTTTTATTTTTTTTTTATTTTTTGAGATGGAGTTTGCTCTTGTTGCCCAGGCTGGAGTACAATGGCACATTCTTGGCTCACTGCAACCTCTGCCTCCCGGGTTCAAGTTATTCTCCTGCCTCAGCCTCCTGAGTCGCTGGGATTACAGGCATGTGCTACCATGCTTGGCTAATTTTTGTATTTTTGGTAGAGAGCGGGTTTCACCATGTTGGTCAGGCTGGTCTCAAACTCCTGACCTCAGGTGATCCACCTGCCTTGGCTTCCCAAAGTGCTGGGATTACAGGCGTGAGCCACTGCACCCGGAGATCTTTTTTGCATGTAATCATTTATAAAGTACATACCCCACAAATTATCATGTTTAGACACATAGACGACCATTCTATACTATTCATGCATGTTATTTATTCCTGTTTAGCAAATGAGAAAACCAATGCTCAGAAGGATTATGAGATTGACTCCATTTTATATCCAAAATATAGTAAACCAGGCTTTGAACAACCCTAATTCTAGAACTTCTTTTATCTGTACCTCAATATAGTAAGCATTATTTCGTGTGGGCACAGGGTTTTGTATTTTCATACCAGGTGTGCAGTAATGAGGCATTCTAAATTTACCCAAGAAACACACTTAAGTAATGCCCTGAAACAGACATCGCTATTCCTTATCTGGGAATTCTGTTATCATCTTGCATTTGCAAAAATAGTCATTCTATAATATAGAAGTACTCTTTCACATTGGCCTCTCACATTGCTGGAAAACATTTCTTTATATTTCCTCTTCCCCCAAAAAAATAATGAGTGGGAAATATAGTTAATATTTATTTTGAAAGGAAATAGGGCTTAATAAAGGGAACAATGACATATTTAAGTCAAGGTAGATTAATGGCTAAGGTTTACCACTTACGACACTGCTAACAAAATCTAACATGATACTATTGCACTAATACTAAAGCAGTCATTACACCAGTAGTTGTGCCAAATGTGGAACTCAATAACAAAGCCTACTTAAAGTGATCAAATATTATCAGTCAGTACATGATCAGTGATTATTCTATAAAGTGGAGTTGGAGAAGCTAAACAAACCCTAAACTTTTTCCTTATTCTTCATCATCAAAACACATTACAGATAGACAAAAGTTAAATATAAAAAGAGAGTCCCAAAAAGATTAGGATGATGGTAAAGTAAAACAAGATTTAAGAAGCTTAAAATGGAGTCACATTTCTAAACATGACATAAAAGCACACAAAGAGGAATGACTGTTAAACCTTGATCTATTTAAAACATTTTAGAAACAAAAGATTAAATAACTCCACCAAAAAATGAGTGCATAACTTACATAGGCATTTCTCCAAAGATGATGTTCAGATGGCCAACAAGTACATTAAAAGCTCCTCGACATTACTAATCATCAGAGAGATACAAATCAAAACCTCAATAAGATATAATTTCATACCCATTAGGATAGCTACTGTAAATGCGCGCGCGCGCACACACACACACACACACACACACACATAAGTACTGACAGAACATGGAGAAATTGGAACCCTTGTGCACTGTTGATAGGATTGTAAAATGGTACAGCCACCATGGAAAACAGCATGAAGTTTCCTTAAAAATATTACAAATAGAACTATCTTAAGATGCACTTAGGTATACACCCCAAAAGAATTAAAAGCAGGGTCTTAAAGAGACATTTATGCAAGTTTCTTCTCTCAAAAGCAGACTCATATTGTACGAGCCCATGTGACTGCTGAACAGAGTCCAAATGTTCTTTATTTCCTTTCACTGATCACTACAATCATCACTCAAATCATCACGCTTCAACCAGCCTGACACAGAACTGTGTTCTTTAGGACTCAGTAGAGAGTACTACGTAACAATGAAGATCAGAAAATGGCTTTGGAAACATGGAACCAGACAGAACAAAAGATGATAGGTAGACAGATAGATAGATCAATTGATCAATAAATAGATCGATAATAGATCCATAGAATGCAGTTAATAAGGTGATTTATATAATCTAAATGTTTAATATCAGCTTGCTAACCAACAGTTCCTCACTCTCATAAACAATGCTTGAATACACACTGCCAATTGTTTATGCCTGCTCAAATTCTTATCAGTCCTACCATCTGATTGACCTGGCAACTCAATCTCTTTAGAATGTTGCATCTTGGTTCTGATGCATTAAGTGAAGATTTTGTATGTTAATTCATAAGGGAGGAATCTTATTTCTCTGATTTCAACATCTCTTCTTTCCCACTGTACCATATGCAAGCAGTATAGAACACTTTGGAGTTAATTGTGACTGTTATATTAATTCTAGACAAACTACAACAGAAGACACATCGTGGCAGAGAATACTTTAATATTCCTATATTGTAACCCACAACTTTTGATCACTTTACAAGGTCAAACTTTATTGCTAAGCATCACAGTAATCCAATGGCTATAACAAAAAGCCGATGACCTTAACTTTCCAGGTAGCCCCTAGTATAAAGCTTGACTTTGATGTATCTAAACAAGCATAACTATAGAACTCATGATGAGGTCTATTAGAATCATAAAATCTTCTGGGAGGAAGCTGTCCAGAGCCACCCTGCTTAAGAGATTTAAAAGCAGACAGATCAAAGCGTGTGTCATTGAGAATCCTGCTGGCTGTCATGAGAGAAGGGGTAAAATTGCAAACCCATTCAGTTGTATCCATTACTGTAATGACCTGGAATAGACTAGAATGATGAAAATGAAGGGTGAGTAACATTGGGTCATAATAATAGTAATCACGTCATGTGCCAGTAGCATTGAATTTTTCTTTTGTACAGCAAAGCCAGTGTTGTATTTTTTTCCTGGATAGCTATGGTAACAAGCTTTATTTCTGAATGCCTGATTTCCTGTCTATAGACCCACATCTGAGTAATATGCCTATCCCAAACATTCGTTATGATATCAAGGATGAGTCAAAAAAACAAGATGGACATATGCCAAACAATTTTATGCTAAGGGTAAAATCTGTATTTCCACTGATTACCAAACTGAATTTTGCACAGGTAAAAAGCAATGCTGTCACAAAATCCTGCATCTTATCAGCTTTCACATCTCATGCTTTCTTTAATGAATATGGTGTTCGGATTATATGGTTAGGGAAACAAGAGGCTAAAAATGCCTACATAACTAGCATGCTGAAAGAACAACTCTGGGAAAGGTTCTGATTTCAGGATAAGCCAGTCTCTAGAAGTTAGAACTTAGGACAATTTCTAGGGGAAAAATTCTTGGATGATGCTGGTTATAATTCTATGCTCCGTGGAACCTTCAATTGACTGTGTATTTCTTAGAATTCTCCCTTTAAAATACTCTCCTCTTCAAATTCATGCTATGTCTCTTTTAAATGGGCTACCCTGTATATTCTGAATGAGCTTTTTCCAGTAAAGAACTGTGTTGATGTAAATCTACGTTGGCAAGAGCGTCATTAGAGTCAGCTGGGAGTGATAGGCATGTTCTAGCCAATTCTGGACAGTGTGTTGAAATATGCTTCCCAGGCTGCAAGAACAAATGCACAAAAGCAAGCCCACATCTTGACAGGGGTGACGCGCTCATCAGCAAAGCCCTGGCTCTGTGAGGACATAAAATACGCACCAGGAACATTTCATGAGGAGAAGCCAACCAATCAATCACAGCAAGAGCCACATAATCCTTACAGGTTAAAAGGTGCCAGAGCTTACCCTTTTCCTTAGGGCAAAAAAAAGAAAGAAAGAAAAAAAAAAAGTTTGCACTCGTTGCTTGCAGGGCACACTCCTAAGACACAGAAGATCATATTTCCTAATAACAGCCAGTCAGTTCACCTAATATAAATATGCGAGCAGGCAATAAGAACCAACAATTCAAACTCCAAAGAGAAAGCTATACATTTCATATTTGTTTTATTAACAATTATGATAATGAAAATATTCCTGTATAAATGTTAAAACCTGGCATCATCTTGTAAAAGTATTTCATGCCAACACATAAAACCTATTTATTTAATAAAAGCAATATCATTGTGATAATTATGTGCATAAACTGTTGTGACAAATACAATATTTTTTTCAAAAATATTTTTCAGTTCTTCAATATCTAGGCTGAACATCACGTTCAAGAACAAGATTTTGTGTCCAATTCATGGAAAAAATGTCAATTTCATATTAGAAAATCTGTGCCAGGGCTATACATCTGCAAACTAGCAATTTCCCAATTGTTTTTTCTGTATCTTTTGTCATCTGTCTCATTCTTGGAGCATACACATATGACCAAGATGTGACAATAATATGACTTTACCAGACAGGAATGTTGAAGTGAAGATGACTCGGCAGACCTGGCCAGTCTGGTACCCACCACCTCTCCCCTCCATTTCTATAAACACACTGAGGATGAATTACTGTTTCTGGAACTAATAGACCCAAGAGATTGGCCATCCCAGCAGAGGAGTTTGTGCTTGTCTGACTACACGGGCTTAAAACCAAGGTCCTTGTCTTGAATACACAACTGTCACCACACAAAGTCTAAGACTGCCAGGTCATTGCTCATCACCAGATGGTTCTGTAAATCCCCTACTCTGAAATCCCCAGCCTTCCCCAAATCCCGCAAACTCGCCAATGTGACTCCTAGCGCTCACAGTCTGTCATCAGCAAAATCTCCTGTATGCTCCTGTATCTGCAGCATGTTCTCTGACTTTCCTGCATCATCTTGCTCTGACACTTCTGGCTGCCCACTGAGGATACAGGTTTACTTCAGCCCTCTGATGCAGTGGCTATTTTCCCTTCCACATGTTTGTACCACTGCCCCTAGTGAAGCAGGAGTCTTTCTCACTCTTCTCTGCTGCTTCCAGACCATCATCTCTTCCTTGCCCTAAAATGTCTTTGTAACTCACATCATTAGTCTGCTCCCCTCCTCTTCCAGTTTTCTACTGACCCCCAGGTCTCTCCTCTCAGTCTTTAAACATTTTAGCCCTGTCTCTCCCCAGTGCAAACTCTCTCTTTTTTTTTTTTTTTTTTTTGAGACGGAGTCTTGTTCTGTCCCCCAGGCTGGAGTGCAGTGGCAGGATCTCAGCTCACTGCAAGCTCCGCCTCCTGGGTTTACGCCATTCTCCTGCCTCAGCCTCCCCAGTGGCTGGGACTACAGGCGCCCGCCACCTCGCCCGGCTAGTTTTTTGTGTTTTTAGTAGAGACGGGGTTTCACCGTGTTAGCCAGGATGGTCTCGATCTCCTGACCTTGTGATCCGCCCGCCTCGGCCTCCCAAAGTGCTGGGATTACAGGCTTGAGCCACCGCGCCCGGCCTGCAAACTCTTACATAAATCCTAATGATCTTTTCCGCCCATGGTCTCCCAGTTTCTGGATCTCCCTTCAGATAATCTTATCTGAAACCTTCTTTCATCACCACAAGCAAGGCCTTGCCATGACAGATAACTGTGCCCCACAACCACTGTTAAGCATCTCTCCATACCTTCTCTCTTTCTATCTCATCCCTTTCAGTATTCTGACTCCAAAAATCTTCCAAATCCACTGAATCCTCCAGTGCATTGACTTTAGAAGTTTTTCTGACCCTCACCAAACTTATATCTCCTTTTCCTTAGTGAGCTTAGAGTAAATATGGCAGCATAATCACTTCTTTGCATATCCTTTTAGAACTCAGGCTTCACTGAAAGATCTCACCTCTGTTAAACCAACCTTTTTCAAACTGTGCTTGTAGTGGCCTAAGCAGTTGATAGTTGAGGAAAAACACAACCATGATGACTTTGGATTTGTAACTACTGGCCTGAGGTGGCTCCTTAGTGCAGTCTGGGAATTTCACATTTCTCTAGACAAAACACTCCTCCCAGAGATGATGGATCATTTCACACCTCTCTCTCCTCAAACCTCCAACATCTGTTCTCTTTCTATCTTTAAGTTGATGACCTTATTATTTTATCACAAAATGGAAGGAATTAAGAGACACTTTTCATACACTCTGAAACCAGATCTATCAAGATACTGACCTTCTATACTCTCAGACTCTCCTACTCTTCTTTCTCTTTTATTGTGAGGGCTGAACAATTAGCACCCCCATTAAGGGCAACTCCCCTGGCTTGTGCACTGCCTGAACCCCTCCCGAACCCTATTCCCCCAAAGCCTCCTCAAGAATATTGCTCCTGCAATTGTCCCCAGTTTCTCATGATCAAATGTTCCCTTTCTACTGCTTCTTTCTCAAAATCATACAAACATAATACAATTGACAAGACACCCTTCACCCACATCTCATTTTTCTTCCTATCCCCTCCACCTGACTTTACAGCAAAACTCCAAGAGTTAACAACTGCCACCACTTCTTTTCCCATAATCTCTTGAATCCACTTGACTTAGTCCCTTTACAAGGAGGCCTTCACCTCTGGATACTCGCAACTTTGAGCAGTCCTCTCTCACATTTAGCAGGGTTGGCACGCGTGAGCAGAAGAATATGGCAGAGTAATATAGTGTGTTGCTGCCAAGTCTGTGTCATAAAAGTCATTGTGGCTTTTTCCTTGTACTCTCTTGAATCACTGACTCCTGTGCATGAGGTAAGAACACCCAGCCCTTTGGAGAAGCACAACTGAGGAACTGAAGTCTTCTGCCAACAGCCAGTGTAAAGCAAGGCTGCCTGCAGACACCACGTTAGAAACTGATCTTCCAGCCCCAGATACGGCTTCAGATGACTATAGCCTTCACTGGCAGCTTGAGTGTAATTTCTTCTAGAAACTTTAGTCAGAACTAGCCAGCTAAGCTGCTCCCTGATTTCTCAGAAACTATATTCAATAATAAATGATTGTTGGTTTAAGCTGCTAAGACTTGGGGAAATTTATTATATTCCACTCCAGTCAGTCCTGTATCATCACTACTCTACTGATCGACTTGTGTTGTATGCCACCAATTAGCTGCACGTTGCCAATGCAATGATCAATTCTCAGTTCTTATTTTAGTTGACCTATGAGCAGCATCTGCCACAGTTTATCACTTTTTTGTTGTTGTTTAGATGAGACCCACATCCCTACAAAAAATAAAAAGTTATCTAGGCCTGGTGGTATGTGCCTGTAGTCCCAGCTACCTGAAAGGTTGAGGTGGGAGGGTCTCTTGAGCCCAGTGCCCAGGAGATCAAGGCTTCTGTGAGCAGTGATCATGCCACTTCACTCTAGGCTGCCTGGGCAAAAGAGTAAGACTCTGTCTCAAACAAAAAAAAGTCCCAATGTGGGGAAGACTGTCTATTTCATTCAGTGCTGTATCTCCAGAAGAGCAATAGGTACACTCAAATTATTTTTTGAATGGATGAAAAGAAAATAGGATATTTAGCTCCTGACTCTCACCTTGGTGAGCTAGTGATAAAATAGAGAAAATTACCTTCAGAGTAAGATGGTTTTCTGTGTACAGCCCCTCAGAACTGCTAGATGTGTTCTAAGAATTGTGTACTTTTGCAATTCAGTAAGAAGGTAGGCACAGTCCTCACATAAATAATGCCCCTGTTCTATGCATCAGCACACAAGTGCTACTAGTAGAATTAACGCATCTGATTTGAATGAAAACAGCATTGTGTATTCTATTTCAGAAGGATTACCTTCGGAAAAGTAGAAGAGCAGTAGCTAGCTGAAAGATAGTATAGATTGATCTAATTGAACTGAATCTCAGAGTCCAACTATTGAAAGTGTTCAGTGCACATACCTGTGATTTAGCAAGCTTAGCATGGGGTAAAAACTCAAAACATCACTTCCTGTTATGTGGAGTGAAGCTGTTAGGAAATATAACATTGATCATGTTTCTTTTATACATATAAATCCCTGGGGTGTGTGTGTGTGTGTGTGTGTGTGTGTGTGTGTGTGTGTGTGTGTGTATGTATGTGAGAGAGAGAGAAATGTTAGCAATCCTTCAAAATCTGATTCCAACCTACCTTCCCTAGAGGCACTCAAACTCACCTAAACCCCATGTAATCCCCATATTTGTTCACACTATTTCCTTGGTGAGAAAGCTCACCTCCTGTCACTTCCCCTCCTTCCATACTTCACTCCAGTTCTCTCCCTGCTGAAATCTTCCATGCTTCACGTTCATATCAAATTCCTTCCTAGGCCCCTCTCTTCTCTTTCTAAAATGTGATAAAACTTAAACCTAATCAAGTTGCAGTGAATATTAAATAAGATCAATCATCTAAGACAATGTTCAGCATTGTGCCTGGGACTTCTTTGTGACTATTCCATGTCACTCATAAGGTCTTAAGTGATTCCTAGTACCAGATACAATCTCTCCCTCCCATAAATTCCAACCACTCTTTATGCTTAGTTATGGCAACTATTGTTTCATGGTTGAGTAGTCATATTCTATCACCTATTAGATCATAATCCTTGAGAACCAAGACGATGCCCCAATAACATCCCATATAGTAATTTGTACAGCATAGACAGAGTATGTGAGTTGAATTAAGCTTCTAGATTTCAATAGGCTCAGATCACCTTCAGTGTTCCATCAATAGTATGTTTACATTTTATTAGGAAGTACTACCATCTTTTAAGAGGTCTTTTTGTTAAATATATCATTTGAACTTTTAAATAACTTTATGAAACATGTATGAATTAGTAATAGTTCCACTTACAGATGAACTTAATTGTGACTGGTGGGATTTAAATAATTCTAGGATCCCACAATGAGTAGCAGAGTTGGACTATGCAATAGATTTCTGAACCTCTTTGGATCTCACAAGACTGTGCTAGGTGCTAGGGATACACCTGTGAATGAGGTAGAACTGGTTCTCCCCTTCACAAAGTTTACTCCCTAGGGCCGTAGTTCTCAACTGAAAACAATCCCTTGTCCCCTACAAGGGAAAACTGGCAATGCTTGGAGACATTTTAGATTTTCACCTCATTGTGGAAATTAATGTCACCTAGTGGGCAGTGGCCAGGGATGTTGTTAATCTCCTACAATGCACAGGAGAGCTCCCACCACAAAGCATCATTCTGGCCCAGTCATCAGTACTGCTGAGGTTGAGCAACCCTGCTCTAGATTTGGCTTCAAAACAAAGGATGTGAAGTATCCATGGGACACGATAACACATAGGGTTGTAGAGATAGGTGCAGAACTGATGACAGATGCTTAGATGCCAGGTTAAGGAATGTGAACTTTATCCTACAGAGCAGAGATTGGCAAATTATGGCCAGTGGGCGAAATTCAGCCTATTTGTTTTTGCAAATAAAGTTGTATTGGAACATACTAATGTCCATTTGTATTTTTGTGGCTTCTTTTGCACTACCGTGGTAAGGCTGAATAGTTGTCCCAGAGACCATAGGGTCGGCAAAGCCTAAAATATTTATTTTCTGGCCCTTTTGCTCACCTCTGCTATAGACAGTGGGCAATCACGGCAGAACTGTAGGATAATTAATGAGACAGTATAAGTAGGACATCCTTAATGGGAAGGGGCTAGTGGCACAAAGACAAGTTAGAAAGTTATTGAAATAGATTAAACACAAATCTAAGTATTAAAATACCTGTTGGTACTGGGAGAGAACAGAACAGCAAGAGATAGTAGATGAAATAATCCATAGGCCTAGGCAGAAGAAGGGCAAGGCAGAAGTCAAAGATGATTTTTTTCTGGTTCTTTAGGAAGATAATGGCCAGATAAACAGAAGTAGAAAAATCCAAAGGAGGGGGCACAGAAAGCTTGATTTTGCACATGTTAAATTTAAAGTAAGAGTGAATCTTCCACGTGGAAATGTCCAGGCATATGGAACTTGAGTCTGGGGAATGAGGTTTAAGAGTAGGGTTTTGTTAAAAGAAACAGCTGGAATTGAACAGAGGAGAGACACTTGTGGTACAGGGAACATACTGAATAAGGTCAAAGGAATAATTATGGAACTGGGGGTATTTTGAATTAAGGTGCTGGAAATAGAGACAATGAAAAAAAAAAGGCAGATCTCATAGGAATAGAATTAATCCAGTGAATAAGACAGTATCAACAAATGGGGGTGAGTATTAATTTCAAATGCTAATAATATTTTGCCATGACTAATACTGTGCATATCAATAAGTGATTTTAAATGCAAAGGCAATGCTGCTTTAAGTTTGTTTGTGTATGTACTTGCTCATTTGCAAAGAAAACTCTCAAGATGAATGTAAGATAATATTTCTCTTTAATTTATAGCTGGTCCAACTCTGACTTTTCTTGAAACTTATATTTTTTTACTTCAATGCATATCGTTGTCTTCTGAAGTTTCTATCAACAGTGTAAAATGAGGAGCTTATGAATCAAGATGTTCTTTTAAGGCTGGGTATGGTGGCTCATGCCTGTAATCCCACTAATTTGGGAGGCTAAGGCAGGCAGATCACTTGAGGTCAGGAGTTCGAGACCAGCCTGGCAAACATGGTGAAACCCCCTCTCTACTAAAAATACAAAAATCAGCCAGGTGTAGTGGTGCATGCCTGTAATCCTAGCTACTCAGGACGCTGAGGCAGCAGAACCACTTGAAACCAGGAGGCGGAGGTTGCAGTGAGCTGAGATCATGCCACTGCACACCAGCCTGGGCAACAGAGTGAGACTGTCTAAAAAGATGTCCCTTTAAGACAGTTTCTCAACGTACGGCTTCCACATCACCTGTAAGGCTTACAAAGTCGACTTCTTGGACATCACATCAGACCTATTGTGGGTACAGGGCTGGCTTCACAGGTGTAACCTATGAAGTTGTACAGGGTCCTACTCTCAGAAGGGCCTTGTGCTGGATCGAATGCAGTGCTGTTGCCATCATGAAATTTGTAATATTTATTTGCATAAGAGGCCCTGTATTTTCACTTTACCTGGGCCCTACAAATTATGTAGCCAGTGCCGTGTGAGCATTCTAGTATGGAAACAAATGAGTTTACAGAGTAAAAAAGATTACAGAGTAGAAACATGTGGTTCCTTACTTAGCTCTCATTTATTTGCATGGAGATATACTTTTTAAAACACCCATGTTTACACTCTTTGGAAGTAAAACTTGGAATCTACCATTGGCAGGTATAGAATTTTCCATAGAACAGTCCTATTTTTGTTTCTTTTTTTATTATTATTATTATACTTTAAGTTCTAGGGTACATGTGCACAACGTGCAGGTTTGTTACATATGTATACTTGTGCCATGTTGGTGTGCTGCACCCATTAACTCGCCAGCACCCATCAACTCTATGTTGTTTTTTTTTTCTTTGCATCTGTGCAGCTACCAGGTAGGAACTTAATAATTACAGTGTGGAAAAAGAGTACCAACATACTTTCTGCTTAGGGATTAGTATCACCTAATCCAAGTTCAGTGTTTTTACCTGCAACTAAGGGATTGAGAACAGAAGAACCTCTGCAAGAACAAATGTCCCTCTTCCTATGGTGGAAGTATCAGTGGTTCAGGTTGGTATATTAGATGGTTTGAGGTTGTACAAAGATGGTGTTTGACATAGCTGATGTGGCTTATTGAATTTTAAAATGTTGAATTAAATAAGGAGAAGGTTATTTCCTTTCCGAATCCCTTTCAGTCATTCTTATTACCCTAAGAAGAAAGACTTAATTGTGGTCTTTCATATGTCTATATTATTTGCTAAATGCCATTTTAAACAGAGAACAGACCTCAGCTCAGAGTTTTTGGAAGGTCATGGTTATCTAGCTAAATTTGAATCTATTTTGCCTTGCTTATTGTATATTTTTTCAATTATCTTCTATGCATAATAAATGATGCTAGTTCCAAATTACAGTAATATACAAAGCTTTATTTTTAAACATATGGCCTTTTAAATAAAAATATAAGTCTACTAGAAATATTAAATGCAAACAGTACAAATGGCCCACACCTAAAATTGTGAAGGTGATTCAAGAATGATCAATGTGTTAATGAAACTGCTATTGTTATTAGTAAGAAGGCTTTATTAAAGGAGGCCTGGTTCTTTCTATTCAGAGGAGAGCCGTAGAAATCAGCCTTGCGCGTTATCAGCCTGCAATTCATATATGTTTTAGTTATTAGTATCCATAAATCATATGCTCTTGTATTTGGCACTCACTCAATAGAAGGTCATAAAAAAATCACACTGCACAAAATAAAGCAAAGTAAAACAAATACTATTAACCTAAAGAAGGCAAACAAGCAGGAATGATAATCCAAGTAATCTTATTAGTCAGAAAGTTGCTTACTTCAAAAGGTCAACAATACACACTTCACCATTTATAAATGTGAAATTAGTCATGTAAGAAAAAAAAAACAAAACCTGGTACCCTACTAATAATAATATAAAGAGGAAGCTATTTTATTTTAATAATAGCTAATTTAATCAGAGGACTATCTCAAAAGAGTAATCGGGAAAAAAATTGGTCTGAAATTACTGCAATACAAAAATGATATATATAATATTTAACCATAGAAAAAATATTTACATTAAAATAATATTTCTATGCTAAACCTCTTCAAAAAGGTTTTCTATTATTTAATTTTAGTTCTTCTGAAGATCCACTTTGGAAAAATGGTACTTAATTCCTGCTAGTTAAAATTTCTCCAAATTAAAACACTGAAAATGAAACTATGAAGGGTGTTTTTATTTCAAATTTCTCCTCAAAATCTTGACATTTCTTTTGTAAGCTTAAGTGGTGATATATAATTTAACTGTTATAAATTCTAAAAGATAAGGATTAGTCATCAGAATTTAACAAGCTAGTTATTCAGTCATTTCCCAAGAATCACAGATATATTTACACAGATTTTTTTCAGAAATACAACAGGCATAAATAATTTTCAAAGTATAAACTAAATATTATTAAAATGCATGTATTTGATAAATTATTGTGACACTAAGATACAGAATCATTCATATACACCAAAGCCAATGATAGCAATCTATGTGCATGGAAACCCAAAACATACACACACACACACACACACAGAGTCATGGTGACAAAGTCCACACAAATGGTTAATCATTGAGTTCAAAGTTTCTTTCCACTATGGCAATCAAAACCAACATCACCAGGACTTCTAGTCTGGAAGGGTATGGATCCCCCTGGGTGTTCAGCATAAAAGGCACAGCAACAGAAGGTATGTTTCTCAATCAATCAAAAAACAACTATTCATTGAATGCATATTATACAGGTGGCACTTAGACCGTCACAGTGGATACAATGAATGATGAATGTGGAGGTTTGTTTTTTTTATTTTTTTTTTTTTTTTTTTTGGAGATGGCGTCTCCTCTATTGTGCAATGGTGCAATCTCAGCTCAATGCAACCTCCACCTCCCAGGTTCAAGTGATTCTCCTGCCTCAGCCTCCCAAGTAGCTGGGATTACAGGTATGTACCACCACGCCCAGCTAATTTTTGTATTTTTAGTAGAGACGAGGTTTTACCATGTTGGACAGGCTAGTCTCGAACTCCTGACCTCAAGTGATCCACCTGCCTCAGCCTCCCAAAGTGCTGGGACTACAGGCATGAACCACCGTGCTTGGCCGGTTCTTACTTTTTAGGAACTTACAGTCCAGCTACATATTCGAAATACAAACATGAACTAGAAGACAGCATAACATAGAAAATGACAAATAAATGTCAACACATTCAGTCTGAGAGCCCAAGGAAAGAAAGATTGCAACCAATGAAGGCAGGTAGTTTTGGCCCTGTATACATTTGCTTACAAAAACCAAGTCAGACCACCAACTCAAATGTCTCCACTTTGTTTGCTCTTATTAAAGCTTACACTTTTAAAATAATATATTGAATCAAAGAAAACAATATCTGAAACACTATTTTTGAGAAGAAAGACAACATCATTAGCTTCTAGGCCCAGAGATATTTCCATTCTAAAAGGAAATATCTCGAGTCAAAGAGACTATTCTATCATGTGGAATTTGGCATGAAGACTGGCAAAGTGGAAATGGAAGGATATTGTTTTGAGGTAAGATGGATCTTGGTCCTCCTCTATCTGGCCATGTAGGGCACTCAAAGACAGCCTGTGAGTTAGGCCAGATCTTGTTACCAAGCAGTTTGCTGCTCTGTTGCTTAGTGACTTGAACCAGCTGGCCATCATTCCCAGCTGGCTTTTCTAGAGTCAAACCTTAACAGATTTCTGACTTGATCTTTCTCCTTAGAGCTCAAGTATTTTATTTTTTCTTTCCCTGAATGATTGACTATAAAATTATTCTCTGATTGGCTTTGTTTTTACACCTCTTATATAAAAACAACCCTGAATCAAATGTTCTCCATTGACCCCTTTTCACCAAGGACATATATTTCTCCTACACACACATATTTTTATAAGGATGTCAACTTCTATACAAACCACATATGTAAACTAATAAACTGAGATTCCACACCAAAAAAGGGCTCTGTCTCTACCCTTCTATTAACTACCATTTTGTAAAATCTTTGAATATTCACTGTTATAACTTCAATATACATGCACGGTAGGGTAATAAATGTGAATGTGATTCTTAGCCCAAAGGAGGGTAACGCTGAAAGAAACAACACAGAATGGAGAGTTAGGAAGACTTGGGTTCAAGTTTTAGTGCTATTGGTTTCATTACTGTTTAGCTGAAAGATCTTGGTTATGTAAGAATTTTTTCTGGGCCTCAGCAGCTGCATATGTAAAGTACAATTAATAATACTTACATCCAACCTTGGTTGTTTTAAGGGCTTAACGTACACAAAGTGCCTGACACATGGCAGGAGCTAAATCATTGATGTCTATGTTATAATTAATCTAAGATTGTAAAGTTATATTATTATGAACCTAAGTTTTTTTATTCCAAAATGAAATCACATAATTTCTTCTCAGGTCAACTTTTCAGGGTCTCCTTTTGAGAATAAGTGCTTCATCTGAAATACTTGGAGAGTATTTATATCCTTAAAACTGTACATAAAATGATTTTTCTATTTTGCTTATTTGCAGTAGAAGAGACTGATGTGTTAAGATGGTATAAAATAGAAGTCTAGTAAAAGAGAATTTTAAATTAGAATCTTTACAATGATCTATACATTTCCCTATTTGCTACCTAAAATTATGCCTTTCAGATGGCGGCCTAACGTGAATACCACCAATACCTTCATTCTGAAGGCCCTGAAGCTTATTTCTGAGTCACAGAATTATTAAATAATTCCATTTCCTGTTTTTACCCATGTAGCATCTACCGCACTCTCTTACAGCAGCAAGTTGGAACTTGTTTCTAATTGCTTATCTTAAATAGACTGTAGTTTGTTATCACTTTGTAAATTTAATTAGTCAGTACTTTTTACTTGTAAATGCCAAATGCCTTTATGACTTATTAATAGAGTCTCCCAGTCAAAAAGGTTGAATAACTAAGGTCAAGTATCAAATGGCCAGAAGACCTGGAAATATGTGATTTCAATATACTGAATGAATCACAGCTTTAAAAACATGATTTTTTAAAAAGCAAAACCATTAAAAAACCATGACATAATTTTGCTACATTAGAAATAGTAAATCTTCTTCCTGAAAGTGCTACTTGAAGAACAAATTTGGTAGCTTCCTATCTAAGAAAAAAAAAAAAAAAAAGTGCTGAAACTTCTTTAGTTACCTGAACACAGGAGCTTTTCAATTATAAATAAATTTATACAAGAATAATTTTTTAAAAATCAAAGCCATGATTTACATTATTTTAACGAACTTTGAGGTTTAAGTTTTTATTTTCTTCTTATCAACATTTCTGCCAAGTTTGCAAGAAAGACGGTGTCTTCTTAAGAAGAGACTTTACCGCCAGTAGCAATGGCTTCAGCTCGTACGAACAGGCTTCACATCTTTTCTAAGATAAATGTCAATGGTCATGGGAAGTACACATGAATAATAAGCTGCGAGGTTATCCAATGTCTTCTTCACTTTTTTCTCAATGCCAATTGTCATAATCTAATCCCTGTAATTCCTTAAACCTGACAAGGCAATCAGCATGTTCTTTAAAAGGAGTATCTTCCTCAGGTCTTTTGATTTTGTGGGAAGCCAACAATGCCTTTCAAATGGTACAGGCACCCTCAATTTGCAGCACCTCCACCTCTCATAATTCCCACAGAAGGCAACAGCCAGTTACACCACAAACACGGCTGAAGGTTAGGCCTGACTGGTCTTCCCCAAACATTCGAGCAGCTCTTCCTGGTGTGCTTCTCAGATGATTTCCCCCAGAAACTTGCTCCCCATCTTCTGGTATTACACTTTGCCTACAGCTATCCTCTGGGTTCCTAGCTCCCAGGGGACTGGCAGCAATGCCTTCTCTGGGCATTTTTACCATAAGAGACAGAGAAAAGATAACCTCAAAGCTACGCAGGGCAGAAGTGAGAGAGATGGAACGAGGGAGAAAGAGAAATCACTAAATAATGGCTTTGAAAATCTCCTCAGTTGTTTGTGTGTGTATATGTGTATTTTTAATCTACAAACTCTAAGTGGCTGTATTTCTCTTTTATAGGTGACAAATGGTTTCTTTCCCCTTCTGTGACTTGCAAATTTATAATATATTTCTCTCTTAACAACCATAAAAACAACTACAGTTGTTGAAGAAATAATGACTCAGAAAGCAAATGTTTACTTTTAAATATGAGCAATTTTATATCTAATGCCAATGCCTGATAAAGAGAAATTCATAGTAAACAAAAAATATGGCCAAAATCACTTATTTATCTTCCTAAACACATTTAAGATTTATTAAAAGTCTCCTAAAAGGCCTTTTGAAAATCCACCTAAAATAATCATTTTGTTGTTAAGATTATTACTAAGTACTTCTTCTACTGTTGGATATGTTTTAATTAAAAATACATATGTGTACACAAGAATTATAAAAATAATACAGTTGAGTATTACCTAGTCGCCATAATTCCTAAAGATATCCTACTGCCTAATTTCACTTATGTACACGCTGGAACATTTTCCTCCATTTGGTGCATCGAGCACGGTATAAATTGATAATTTTTTCATCTAGTCCTTAATCAGGAATATAAGCCCCATGATATTACTTATATTAGAAAACTGTATTTGGTTTTAATCATATTTGGAATTAAAAATGTTTTTGAGAGATATATAATAATAAACCTGATGTATCTTAGTGAATGCCACCCATGAATATAAGTTTTTAATGGTTAATGTTTTCAAAGTAGCTTGAAAATATTTCACTATATAGCCTAAATTGACTGTTAAATTCAGGAAATTACATCTTCATTTCTATTATAGTCAAATGACTCAATGTTTTTCACTGTGACACTCACTTAGATTGGAGTGTGATACTGACAGCTATAGTAACAATATTTTAGGAGTATAAACAGTTGGGGTTTTAGAGGCAAATTGACATAGAGTTGTGCATTGCTTATTCGAAGTTCTGAGAAATGTGTCATTAGGCAATTTCATCACTGTACAAACATGTTAAAATGTACTTACACAAACCTAGATGGTATAGACTATTATACCTAGGCAATATGGCATAGCCCGTTGCTCCTAGCCTACAAACCTGTACAGCATGTTATTCTACTGACTACTGTGGGCAACCATAACACAATGATTAAGTATTTGTACACCTAAACATAGAAAAAGTACAGTTAAAAATACAGTATAAAAGATAAAAAATGATATACCTGTATAGGGTACTGACCATGAATGGAGCTTACAGGACTGGAAGTTGCTCTGGGTGACTCATTGAGTGAGTGGTGAGTGAATGTGAAGGCCTAGGACATTACCACACACTACTATAGACTTTATAAACACTGTACACTTAGGCTACATTTAATTTATAAATATTTTTATTTCTTTGATGTAAGTTAACTTTAGCTTACTGTGACTTTTTACTTTATAAAACTCTTTTAATTTTAATTTTTTGGCTTTTTTGTAATAACACTTAAAACACTAACATTATGCAGCTGAACAAAAATATTTTCTTTATTTCTTTATTCTATAAGCTTTTATTTTTAATTTTTTTTTTACTTTTTAAATATTTTAAATATTTTTTGTTAGAAACTAAGTCACAAACACACATTAGCCTAGGGTTACACAAGGACAGGATCATCAGTATCATTATCTTCCTCCTCCATATCTTGTCCCACTGGAAGGTCTTCTGGGGCAATAACATGCATGAAGCTGTCATCTCCTATGAGAACAA
The DNA here is from genome assembly GCF_003255815.1 of Theropithecus gelada. NCBI lineage: Eukaryota > Metazoa > Chordata > Mammalia > Primates > Cercopithecidae > Theropithecus > Theropithecus gelada. The sequence continues at coordinate 56,672,165 of NC_037673.1, forward strand.
TGCCCTCTTCTAGATACCTCCTGAGGGACCTACCTGAGGCTGTTTTATAGTTACCTTTTGTATATAAGTAGGAGGTGTACTCTTTAAAATAATAATAAAATACATAAATAAACCAGCAACATAGTTATTATTAAGTGTAATACACAACTATATATGCTATACCTTTTTAGGACTGACAGCTTGGTAGGTTTGTTTACACCAGCATCCCCACAAACACAAGAGTAATGCATTGTGCTATGACTTCACTAGGTGACTGGAATTTTTCTGGTCCGTTATAATATTATGGGACCACCATCATATATGCAGTCCATCATTGACTGAAATGCTATTACATGTGTGTACTCTTGAGCAGTTTAAAAAAATGATCCAGGTATATATATGTGCATGAATATGTAAGTATATAGGTATATATGTGTGTGTGTATATATAGAGGTATACATGTATATACATATATATGTATATAGGTACACATATGTGTATATATACACACAAATACACACATATGTATACAAATACACACATATTTTATATATATATAATAGTCACAGCTCAATTGCTATACTATGTACTAAAAAAGAGCTAGCTGCTCAAGGATATATATATAAAGTATACATTGCTTGCTTTTTCTCATTTTATAGTATGGCGTATTATGGCAGATACATGTATCATCTCTCTCTATATAAAATGGTAAACACACCAATAGGACACATGCATATGAAGTTAAAAGATAATGACATTCAAGGAAGAACACACTGATTTCAGGATCCTCTGAGAAGGCAGCAGAATAGGATGGGTGATAGCTTTAGACATTATCTGTAACATTTTATTCTTAAAAAAAATAAAAGAACTGATGCAAATGATAAAATTTTGGCATTTTAAAAATCTGGGTCATGGATATATAGATGTGTATTATAAAAATATGAAAAAATTATAACAAGTGATTATAATAAAAGTTAGTTTTTAAAAGAATATGTGAAGATAACAGGTTTTATGATTTAAATATGGCTAAACAGCAACTTTTAAGTTCCCAAAGACTGAAAACCAGCATTTCTACCTTGTTCTTCTAAAACTTTATTTAGGCCTAACCCCTCAAAACTATTCTTAAAATTAAATGAGGAGAAAAGCCTGAAGAATATGAAGAACTTCCTAATTTCAATTTTCCTGAAATAAACTAGTACTGGAAGTTAAGTTTTCTTCACCAGAGATTCCACTGACTTTGTAGTTCCTGCTGATGACAGAGGGACTCCCCTACCAGATGAAGTCTGAGTCATGTCTATAATCACTAGAACTACAAGGTATTATATATTAAGTAAAAGCAGTCAGATTAGTGAAAAGCAGAGACACAAGAGAGTTCTAATCCTAACAGATAGTGCCAGACCAAAACCAGTGCTCAACACATACTAGCTAGTGATAAAACCATTACTAATAAGCATTGAGAGTATCAGAGACAAGAGGTGCAATAGAAATCTGTTCCTTGAAAGAAGGAACAGATTACTTCCAGTTGGGAGAACTGCAGGAACCTTTTAGGAAAAGCAGGAATTTGAAAGATGTATTTTTGCAGTAGGCAGAGAAGAGACACCAAACCCCACAGTTCTGCCTCAGCAGTATCTCTCCTTTCTGTCTTCTCCTTTCCTACAGTAATAAAACTGACATACACTCATTTCTTTCAACTCTTGTCTCTTCACATATATTCCCTTCACTTCACTCCAATTCATCCACAAATGACTGACAGAAATTTAAACATGATCCTAAAGGTTTATATCCAAGGCTGGAATAATGGGCATAGAGTGCATTAAAAAAAGTTAAAAAAAAAAAAAAAAAACAACTAACTTATAATGACACCCACTAAGGGTCCAGCCCTGTGCAACCACTTTAATTTATACATAATTGTATTTAATTAAACCACAACCCCCAATAGATACTATCCCCAGAAAACTGAGTAACAGGCAAACTGAAGCACACGTTAAGTAACTTGACCAAAGTCACACAATTACTAAATGCAAAGTAAGAATTTAAGTTTAGCCTCTTTTCTAACTGCTTTGGTGCTCTCTGAGTGACACAACACCTAGAGTATTGTGTCAACTCAGTAGCTATTCTTTAAATGGATCATGAAAACCCAAGTGAAGTCTAGATAAAAAGTACCAAGATTAATCTGGTAAATATAAATATAGCATATAGAAATGAAATAACAGGATGTTTACTTAGGAAAAGATAAGTCCTTTTTTTTTTCTTTTTTTTTGAAACAGAGTCTCACTGTCACCCAGGCTGGAGTGCAGTGGCACAATCACGGGTCACTGTAACCTCCGCCTCCTAAGTTCAAGTGATTCTTGTGCCTCAACCTCCTGTGGAGCTGGGATTACAGGCACACATCACCATGCCTGGCTAATTTTTTGTATTTTTAGTAGAGACGGAGTTTCACCATATTGCCCAGGCTGGTCTCGAACTCCTGAGCTCAGGGACTCCACCCTCCTCAGCCTCCCAAAGTGCTAGGATTATAGGCATGAGCCACCATGCCTGGCAAAAGAAGTCTTTTTTTTTTTTTTTTTTTTTTTTTGAAATGGAGTCTCACACTCTCTCCCAGTCTGGAGTGCAGTGGAGTGATCTCGGCTCACTGCAAGCCTCCGCCTCTCGGGTTCACACCATTCTCCTGCCTCAGTCTCCTGAGTAGCTGGGAATACAGGCGCCTGCCACCACACCTGGCTAATTTTTTGTATTTTTAGTAGAGACCGGGTTTCACAATGTTAGCCAGGATGGTCTCGATCTCCTGACCTTGTAATCCACCCGCCTTGGCCTCCCAAAGTGCTGAGATTACAGGCATGAGCCACCACGCCTGGCCAAGAAGTCTTTTTTAAGAGCATGAGAACACTAAAATACTGATTAATGAATTTGTGTAGCAGACATTTATTAAGCATCCACCATTGACCAGCCATCATGCCAAGCATGAGTATACCAAGATGAATGAACAGGGCCCTGGTTCTCTGGTGGGTTACTCCAAGCCACTTGCCTTAAGGGCTTCATAATGGAAAGGAGCAAAAATTCAAGCTGTAGGATTCCCAAAGCAGATCTTGGATCCATGGATGATAGTTACAGGTAAGAAGACCTCAACCATTTAGAAGCAAGGTCTTTCCAATGAACAGCCCTGTCAAACAACAGAAGTGCTTCTGTATAATCTTCATCAAGGAGGTTTGACGAAAGGTTCAAGAACTTGTTATTACAAGATGTTATTCTATAAATTCAACTATGGCATACAGGGTAAATCAGATAGCCCTTAACATACTATCTAGGCCTGCCTCATAAAAGCTCACACATGCCATCCTCTTTCATGGTCTTTCTCCTGATTCATCTGAGCCTGGCAACCTTGGGAATCACATGTTGCAAATAATGGAACCACAGGATGGTAGAATTCCAGGTCCCTGAGGCACCTACTGGCTAGGGCAGGCTGCCTCTCCACAAAAAGCAGAAGCAAGAAATTAAAATTCACTATGTCAATCCAATTAGATTTGGAGAATATTCTGTAGAACAGCAAGATTATCTTAGCTAAAGCAGATGTCTTCCAATATTACTGATTTATTCTACCGTGGTATAAATTATTGGAAATCAACAAATGGTTCTTGCTCAACTTTCTAATAATTAGGTACAGAATAAACATGTTAGACTCAGTAGGCATTAAATGTATGCATAGCGAATGCAGGGGAATACTGGGAGCAGGAAACCAATACTGTGAGGCAGAACATTGTTGTAGCAACAAATTAGATACAAATATATTTATATTTATGTCAGAACAATTTGAAACATATTTTCAAAATTCTCCATAGTGCTTAGTACAAACTGTGAAAGCAAAAATGAGATTTTTTGTCAAAAGATGCCTGTGGATATTATGAACGTCCTGGGGCTCATTCAACCAGTATGGAAAACTTGAGATCCTCTTTCCAACTCCCTTGCCTGATGGTTTTAGTCCATAGGGGAAACTGTTTCCTTCTGAGTTACTGAAAATCAATACCATGATTTTTATTTCTGGTTTCCATTGCTCTCTTTATGCCTTTCTTACTGGGCTGTGTGACCTGATACACTAAAATGAAATATTGATAGAAATTGTACTCTTGAAGTTTTTCCAAACAGCACCAGAAAAGGAAGTGCCAGAAATGTCAGAAAAAAGCCTATTTTCATGGGATTTCCTGCCTTCCTTACATCCCGACATGTCTAAATAGTTCAGATAACCTCCAGCTGAACTCTAGGTTGCTCCACTCAGACTGAAATCAAACAGCTGAGTTGAGGGCCACTCATTCAGCAATAGGTGCAATTTAGGAACTGCAGTGATAAAGCAGTGCAACCAAAAGGGACACTGGACACGGAAATTCTGGTCCTGGCTCCGTAGAAACTCAAGCCAGCTCTCCTGCTCTGGCACTCGATGCCTGGCCTTGAGCCAACCTTCTCCTTCAGTGCATCTCCCAGTGTTTATCCATGCCTTTCTTTAATTCACTGCTTGTTGCTCACAATTTTTTTCCAAAAAAAAAAAAAAATAATAATAATAATAAAATCTTCCTCAAGGAGAATTCATCATTTCCCAATAATTTAAGACAGAAAAAGTCAATGTTTGTCTCACTCCTCTTATGGCCATTATATCTACTAAACTCAGAAATGACATCTAGATGTTAAAATCTTGGGAGACAATAAGAACACTTCCCAATCAGAGATCCAGCTACCTAAAACTAAATTTTTGAGGTTGGACATGTCTTCGGGTGTGACATACCATTTATTTCCTTTGTCATTGACTTTCATCTATAACATTAATGCATTCCTGAGCACGGTCTTCTCACTAGTTTAGATTTTAATTCCTTTTACTTTTTGCTGCTTTCCTCCTAAAAGCCTTGTTTCTGCTTTTTTTTTTTTTTTTTTTCCCTATTGTTAACATACATACTCTTGGGTTGTTATGGCAAAACTGTATAAAAAGTATTTAGTCATAGTTTCTCAACTAACACATTCCTTTTTGTTATGCTGTTTTCTTTATCATAATTTATACTCATCAAAATGTAGATGTAGTGCATAGAATCAGACTCATTGCTCAGAGCTTGGAATGGCTTCTGCTTAGGTAGAAACTCCAAATAAGCTCACACGATGGTCTGTTTTAATATTTCGGTTTTTCTTTTTTTTTTTTTCTTTTTCTTTTTCAAGAGCAGGAAAAACTCAAGAATCCTCCAGAAAAATACATGGAAGCATATGCTTGAAACAAATTCACCTATTATAAAGAAGATAAAAATATTCACAAAGAAAATAAAAAGATTGGCAAAATATTCTAACAATCCAAATTCAGAGAACACAACAGTACCAGCCGGCAACTTTCTGCGTAGAATTCCTAATCCCTTTCTTCTTTCCTTTGGAAAGGCATGTTTAAGATTATAAACACTGTATATCAGAGTCAGGAGTGAGGAAGGACTTTATGAAGACACACCATTACACACACACTATACGTGTCTCTGTTCAAGTGGGGATCATGCAGAAAAGAGAGCAAGCTATGATCCTCCTCCCCTCATTTCTGGTCCTTTCTTTCCTCAGCTGTTGGGGAACCTGGTAGGGAAATTAGTTTAAGAAATCAAAGAAACGCCACCACATAAGTATGGGAGTAAAACTGCATTCTTATTTGACATCTGGCATCCAATTTTCTTGTAGGAACTTGCAATAGGAATTGAACTTTGAGAACCACCCACCTCAACCACTCCTAGTACCAGTCTCCAGGATTCTTGCCCTGACTTGGACATTTGTGGGATTTATGGTTAATGGAGATTACTTGGCGAGAAATCCCAGGTGAGGAATGATGATGGTCCTCCCTCCCTATCCCCAAAATTAAAGGCGCGAGGAGCTGGAATCCCCGAAGGGAAACGGCCACCATTTCTGCGTGGTCTGTGCAAACCTTACCATGTATGTGCCACCGTGAAACGCCGCTGTTTGGGGATGTTGCTGCTGAGAAGCATTCTGCGCAGGAGCCTGGGGGAATTTCTAGGAGAGATCACTGGAGAGAGCTTGGGAGAAACCGATTTCCTCGCTGTCTTGGACTTCTCATGCTGCAACAGGTTTTCTCGCAAGGATTTCACAAGGTCCTCGTTCAGCCACGGGTTTGGACAATGCGGATTATCCACTTCAGGTACTGTTAAGGTGTCCGGGCTTGTCTGCTGAGCCATTTTCCTGGTCAACTTTGTACAGTTGGCAAGAATCCAGGGCAACGTGGTTCCCTCGCTCACGGTCCGGGAAATGTCCAGGGAAGCAGGTCGGAGCCTGCTGCTGTTAGTGCATTCAGTCGCCTGCCTCAGTCTCTCTGTAGAGCTGGGGCTGGGTGCAGAGGAGGCGAGCGCACTCCTCCGCGGAAGCGTATTAAACGTCACCCCTCCTCTCCCAAGCCCCTGCCAAAGATCACTGACAAGCTCGCATAGCAAATGAGCATGGAGGGAAAGCACCGCGCTCGCACAGCTTTGTCCGTGCTACAAAGCAGCCTGTTAAACTATTGGAACTAATGCGCCGCAGCTGCTCGAGTGACTTCTGCTGCTTATGTACATAAAAAGTCCTGGGGGGAGGGCTTAACCATCAGATGCCTGCTGCTGGGTTGTTTGGCTCGTCTTTCCATTTGCTTATTCCTGAATCCAAAGGAAAGAAAAACTTTGAACTTGACCTTCCTCTCCCGCAGGGCTATTTATCTCCCTACAGTCCACGTTCATAAAAGAAAATTGCCAATCTTTTGTTTTTTTCTCTCTCTCTTTTTAATGAGAGAAGAATAAACAAGCACTAGCTACACAAGAAGTGCTTCCCTGCTTACTAAGCTCAATCTGATGAACCACATAAAACAAATCCCATGAGAATAAAATTTGCTTTTTCTCCCTCTGTCTCTAGTTAGAAGCCAAACAAACAAAAGGTTTCAAAATACTACACATGGAACGCTTTACAGGTTGCAGTTGTGTTCTACAACCTTATTAATTACGGCCCTTGCAAAGAACCAACACTATTTAGACCCACAAATGATATATGTTCTCTCTTTGCATTTAAACTAATGCCCCTCCAGAAGGACAGATTGTCTTCATAAGAGTAGTTGAAAATGATTTTAAAGTTTCAATTACTATTTGTGATATATACAATTTTATGTGTTCAACTATAAGAGGGTGGAATACATCTAGCTTTTCGTGATTTCCTTTACTGCCTTTTAATGTAAGATTTTTATGTGTGATGAATAGAGCTTCAACAGACTTATTCAGAGAGGGCTTAAAAGAAATTATTTTGCAACTGGAAAAAAAGTAAAAATGTTGTAACAAGAAAGTATGAGGTAAAGCCTGTTAAATATCATTTATGTGGACACTAGAAGTGCAGACATTAAACAGCATTGGAAAGAAATTCAAACTTTTGCGTAGGGAAGTTCCGAGTAGCTTAGCGATGCTACAGACCATGCGGGATTGAAATAGAATCACATTTCTCAGGGTCTAAAAATATTTTATGTTTTTTAAAAACACAATAACTTAGGGAGCTACAAAATGCATCCAGAAAAAAAAAAAAAAAAGGAGACTAGAATGATTCTTTTTGTTTCCTATGATTACTATTAGGTCAATTTTTAAAAGTTTCTCCTGTCACCCTGCCCCCTGGTTGCTCCACTGTAAGTTTCAATTCCTTGCTTTTTAAATGTTTACAGAAAAACATACTCTGAGGTTCTACTCACAGAAGCACAGGGTCAACCACTTGGTCCATCTTTCCCGTTAGTGTGCTCACAACAATTCAATGACACATGTGTGCTATGACTTCATCAAAAAACGTTAGACAAATATTTGAATTTGAAGAATCAAGGTATGATTATTCTTATTCTCATAATTTTTACCAATATAAAAGTTTTCATCACTTTGCATTATTAAGTGGCAAAATATGTGTGTGCGCATGTGTGTGTATTATCTACATATATACCATATTTCTATAAAGTGGGCTGAGGGACTGACAATGGCCTTAGAAGTTGTGCAAAACAGGTGTGCAATGCTTGCCCTCAAGGAGCTTGTAACCTAATGGAAACGATTGGATAATGCTTAGAAAAAGATACCAGAACAACTGGAAAGTGAAATAATCAGATATAGAAAAGTACAATGAAAATGAAATGCATATGTGATGAGGAAATTCTGGGTAAAGTAAAGCTTAAGATGGGAAGGTTCAGAAATTGATGGAAAGAAAGAAAAGAAAAAAGTGCACTTTAGGAGGAAAAACTAGAATGTACAGGCACAATTAAAAATGCATTTGTGCATGTTTTTAGTTTTGTGGAAAACAAAACAACAACAAAAAAATTAAAGGCTCAACAGTCTGTAGATACAAAGCCTGTTCAGGTTCAAAGAAATAAAAAATTCAGTTGATATAGGATAAGTGAGAAAAACTAATATGTATTAAACTGAAATGGCAAAAAAGAATTGTTTTAGAAAACATCTCCAGTTTCTGAAGACTCAGTTACATTCAACAAACATTTATGGGCGTTTATTTTTTGCCAGGCACTATAATGGGTGCTCTAGGGTATTTAAAGATTAGCTTGGCCAGGTGTGGTAGCTCACACCTGTAATCCCATCACTTTAGGAGGCCAAGGCAGGAAGATCACTTGAGTTCAGGAATTCAAGAATAGCCTGGGTAACATAGCAAGACCCCATCTCTATAAAACATTAAAAAATAGCTGAGTGTGGTGGCATGCGTCTGTAGGCCCAGCGCTACTCAGAAGGCTGAGGTGGGAGGATTGTTTAAGGCTGGGAAGTTGAGGCAGCAGTGAGCCATGATCATGCCACTGCACTCAAGATTGGGTGACAGAGTGAGACCCAGCCTCTAAATAAATAAATAAATAGATAAGCTTGATACTATAGCTCTATATCTGCCCTCGGGGAGCTTATAGTCTAATATGACAAATGACAAGTGCAAAATGATTGACATGGAAACGTGTAGCCCAAGTATCCAGATGAGATCTTGGAGGCTGGAGATATTTAAATGTCTGGCTCTAAGTAGAGAAAAGTGACTCTAGTGACTGAGTAAAGGAAGAGATGATTCTAAGAATGATATGGTCAATAATTGGGAAATTCATTGAGTTCAAGGGATTCTGGGTTCTAGTTCTCACTTTCAGTGACCTTGTAGAAGAACTTAGGAAGAGTAAACTATTTACATGCTGATCTTCTCATAAATAGTATGCCATGTAGAATGTTCAGAGAGTCTGGGCACTTTGTTAATGATCACAATTAAGCTAAATAGTAGATATAACAATATTCTATTCAAAATGCACTGATCATTATGGCTAAACATGGACAAAAGCATTCTGCAGATCTCCCATTGCTTTGGTGTATGTTAAAGGATTTCAGTGTATTTGGTTGGTGCAAAAGTAATTATGGTTTTTGCCATTAAAAGTAATGAAGCAGGACTGGGAGTTTCTTTACCGGTCCCCATATCCATTATTATTATTGATTCAATTCTCTAACACTTCCCATTACCCTCCTGAATCTGCCAAATGATATACGATATGCATTCTGCTTTTTAAAAAATACAAAATTAATTTTGTTTTGAGAATTCTTGGCCAGTCCTTGAAATAACTTGAAAAAGCCTGCAGTGTTTCAAAGTCATGCTTGAAAATTGCTGCCTTAGGAAACACAAATTGTAAGGTTCCGAAGATAACCAAAGGTGGGTGAGGTTTGGACAGACTGGAAACGTTTTCTTACGTTAAGGCAGAGGGTCAGAGGACTTTCTTCCAACAGGAGCACTCCACAGCTTGGGTTTTTCACAAAATCTCTTTAAAATGAGCTGCCAGGAACTTGCCTGAAAAACACTGTACTGTAAGTGACAGCCAAATAAGGCCTCAGGTTTTAACAAGTGGAAATTTGAAAGTGGGTGAAATGTTTTGATAAAGTCACCCACGCCTAGAACAACAGATAACATCTCTTAACTTCATAAAAGTTTTCCTAGACACCTCTTTGTGGATTTTCAATTTGTGGGTTTTTTTTTTTTTCATTTAGAATCCTTGAAAATGTTTTGTCTCATTAATCATTTGTAGGTGGTAACAAAGAAGATGAGATTTGCACAGGTTCTGAGACAAAAAGTGTGCTTTTGTCTAGGTAAGAATAAGCAAGGCTGGATTTCCCACAATGGAAAGGGAGCAATGATGTGGCTCATGCAAAAGAATGGAAGAAATGATTTATACTGAGCTATGGAAAACATTGTATGCTTCTCCAAACCATGTTCTAATTTGATAAAGAAGGGTTAAAAGGAGATTGCTTTCAAATTGCCCATAGGATATGGTCCATGGAAATGACCTGATAGTGGGAGAGGTTATATTGTCTACTGGATAAAAAGTTATGGGTTAATTTTAGAAATGAAAGGTTTATTTTGAATCCCAGAAGTACTACTTACTAGTTGTGTTACTTTACTTTTCAGTGGCTCAGTTCCATATCTGTGAAATAGGACAATAATAATGAGGATGATAATGATAGTAGCTATTGCATAAGAATGCTACAAGGATTAAATGTGTTAATCCCCATGATATAAAGTGTTCAGGAGAGTGCCTGGTACAGAATAACCACCCAGTAAATAAAAATCTACCACTATGTGATACAAGAAACTTATAGAAATTCACACTTAGTAGATATCAATTATGTATCAGGAATTTTGCATTTTATTTCCCTTAATCCTTGAAATCACACTTAAGGTGTTGTTTTTGCACTGTAATTTTAGAGACGAGGGCATAAGGAGGTTAAATAACTTGCCAAAGGTCATGGAGTTTACCAATGGCATAAATGGGATTTAAATCTATGTCTATGAGGTGCCAGAGCTTCTATTTTGACTCCACATTATACAAACCCAAAAGGAAAGCAGATCTAGTATTTAAAATAGATTATGATTATTTCTATGGAAAACAGTAGACACCTGAGTCCCCTGAGTTCTTGATCTAGTTAACACTAAATTTTGCCCTTGGCTACTTTCAGAATATACACCGTGTCGACCTGTAAAGCCTGCCAAGTCATGAAGTTCTTTCCGAGGCATGGTATTCAAGTAAGGGCAGCTGAAGGTGGAATTCCTGAGATGTTTTTTGTTTTTATGTTTTTTTTCTCATCTATGTACCTTTTCTCTGGATATGAAGAAAGTTTAATTAAACTCCATGATAGTTTTCCACTTAGCCACAAAATATATTCTAAAATTATTTTATCTTAATTTTTATCATATTTTCATTATAAATTTTGATGATAAAATTATAGCATCCCCTTATCTAAAAGTACATCTGAAAACTGTAGAACATGGTTTTTAAAATTATCATCATAATGATCATTATCATCATTATTGACCTTTTATTAGGTACTGGGCTAGTAGGCAGAGATTTCCAAAAAAGTAAAGTACCTACTTTAGAAGGGAATATAAGCAAAACTCTCCCAACAAAGAAAACAAATACTAAGAAGCAAAATAATAATAGAAACAATTGGTGCCTCCTGGGTTAAAAGTAGTGACCAATAATTTATCTAGACAGAGAATAACTCAAAAACAAGGCAGAGCTTGAATTAAGTCTTGAAAGAAGGTATATATGGAAGAATAATGATAGGTTTGGAAAGATCGGTAGTTTAGAGGAGGTAAGATGCTTTGGAGTTTTAGACTTTTTTACTATGGAAAAATCAGTAAAATTTACATGGTAGGTAGGTAAACAATATATAAGGAGATTTACATATGTTTAACCTGGTTTCAATATGTTCTATAATTTGCAAGAGGAAGATTCTAAAGATCTTATTTCAATATTTCCTATTCAATATGAATTTGTGTAGAAATGGAAAGAAAGTGAGTAATAAAGTAAGAATTAGAAGGATTTGTTTATTGGCTGTATCTAAGCTTGTAAGTCAATAGAGAAGTCAAAAATTGATCGGATATTTCTTATACATTCCACCCAATTAAACATCAAAAGCCAGTAAACAGTTTTTTAAAAGAGTATCTAGATTTCATTGAACAAATCAACTATATGTCTTGATTCACATGACAGCTATATTTTGAGCATATGATGTGCTCTTCTAAGACCAATTCATTTTAATAAAAGGATCAAATCTAGTTACATGGGTTTTTTTCCTAGATTAAAATTAAATGTTAGAGTGATCTCTGCTGAAATAGTAAGTAATTATTTCACTTGAAAGAAAAGTTAACATTTTATAGGGCACAACTTACAACAGCAATTTTTTTTTCCTTTTTTCTTTTTTTTTTCTTGTTTTGAGACAGAGTCTGGCTTTGTTGTCTAGGTGGGAGTGCAGTGGTGCAATCTCAGCTCACTGCAACCTCCACCTTCTGGGTTCAAGTGATTCTCCTGCCTCAGCCTCTCAAGTAGCGAGTAGCTAGGATTACAGGCATCCACCACCACGCCAGGCTAATTTTCATATTTTTAGTAGAGACAGGGTTTCACCACATTGGCCAGGCCTGTTTCAAACTTCTGACCTCAATTGATCCTCCCGCCTTGGCCTCCCAAAGTGCTGGGATTACAGGTGTGAGCCACTGTGCCTCACTTATACCAGCAATTTTAACACAGCATGTTTATTGTATTTCGGAGAAAAGTTGCAATACAACTTAGGTAAGAACCTTCCCTTTCCTTGTGATACGGTCATGCTAAAAATTCTAATAATGAACGGAAATTACTTCTAATTATTTTGCTAAAAGGAAACCCCAGAATGCCCTCTCTAAATATTACTCTAACTTCAAAAAAGAAAATAAGTTTTGATGGCCACTGAATGTTTAACATATTGTAATACCCTATATTTCTGGGTTTTATTTCAGTGGGAGGAATAACCAAGCATTTTGTCTACAACTTGTCAACGACAAAAAATCCCACATCTCACCATATCTACACTAGATCATCCCTTAGCCTATCAAATTACTGAGAAAAAAATCACTAGATGTAAGTGCAAAACACTAGTGCACTAAGCATAAGCACTTTGCATTATTACGTGATTTGATCATTACAATCCTTCTAACAAGGTGGTTACTATTACCCACATTTTAAATTTGAGAAAACTGGCATACAAAAAAACAATTAAATAACTTCCTCAAAGTCATCCACACCAAATGATCTCTAATCCTCAAGGTCATAACCAAAAGATTTCCAGACTCCCCAGAATTGTTCATTGTATGACAAACATCAGACATTTAGTGCACAAAAGATCTTGGGTGGACCTTCAGAGTCCTTGTGCATGATAAAAGTTGACAAGAAGAAACAAATGTGTTATCTTTGTCCACGTAACAGACACAATAAGGAACAAAATCCAACATGTATCCTAAATTCAGAGGAATATAACACAATAGTGAACTATTCAAAACTCAACACCAAGGAACACATTTCCTTATCTTTCTCTTTCATTCGCTGTACCCACCCCCGAACGGCCCCCAAGAAAGGATTTTTTTAGAGTCTTTCTCAAATTAGTATAATATAACTGGATCACTTCCCTCTGATCCCCATACATAACATCTGTTTCAGTCATTCTGTTTTTTGAATATGGCTTCTATGAGACAGTGTATTTTACTGAACATGTCTATAATTCACAGATTTTTAATTACAGTTGGACATTTTTTCTAAAGTTAAACATATCTAAATAATGATTTCTCATGAGCAAATCGTATTTTCAGAAATAACATTTTTTATACCTAACTATAAGGAATTTTCTGAAACCTAGATGTTTCTGTGGGATGCTTTACAGAAGGCATTATAGAAACCAGAGTTGTATTCCCCATTTTATAATAAGTTAGTGAAGTCACCTTGAACAAGTTCATTAAACTTCTCTGGAACTCACTTTCCCAGTATAAAGTCATATAACTTTACTAAGGTTTAATAACTTTAAAAAAAATCTTATCCTAATTGAATTGGGAGTTTCAGTTGTCATTTAAGAAAAACAAATATCAAGTGCATCCTGAGCCAATATAGTCTCTTCCACTGGCATGTGGTGTTATTATATACCACAAATGCTTTTAGAAGAAAAATGGAAAACAAGATATTCAATATTTAGGAAATTGAAGATGGAAAACAAGAGAGTGCTGCAATAAATAGGTGCCTTGCTGATGGTTTTATGGCTCTGAAACTTGGGAAACTTTTTTCTCTAACTAGGCAAAACATTTGTTGATATCTGAGTCACAGTTTGGGAGACAGAGTGGGAGAGCAATGCCTAAGTTAATTTAGTATTTGAAATCAAAGCGTTGTTTTACTTCTAAAATAGTGAAACTACACAGATAGGTATATTTACTGTTATATAATAAGTCAGATTTTCTAAAACATCAAGGCTTAAGTTACCTTTTAGACAATTTCAGAGGAACCTCTCCACTCACATTTCACAAAGCATATCTCACCAAAGATGAGTTTTGCCTAATTTTGATGAATGTTTCATGAGAGAGAGAGAAAAAAAAAAGCATTTGTGATTTAAAAAATATACAGAGCTGGGTTGAATACAACTAAATGGGTTTCCTCTGAGTAAGATCTCTCCGTCTTTTAATATGTTAATGTGATTTGTGAATGCAGACTTGCCTGGTTCAAAATCCACCTGCATCCTCCAGCATGTCCAGAGGTTAATGTTTCCAGGAACCCTTAACTCGACTTTCCACAAACATCTTTTGAACATAGCTGATAGATAATGCAAACCTTCCTGATTTTCTGGTGTGTATTATTTTTTCCTTTTGTTGAACTGCAGCCAAACGGAATGCTTCCAGCAGAATGATGACTTAGTTCAGGTACTGGCTGCCCTGGTAATAGCCTCCATTAGAATCAGGTTATTGTTATGGTCCTGCTCTCAGGCTAATTTCACCCTCCTCTGCAATTGGTGTATCTCCAAATGTAAAAGACATAACCTTAGCAAAGGCTATGAGAGGGATGGGACCATGAATCTAAATGGCAGCATTGTGGACAGAAGCCTGTTGGGAGGCTGTAGACAAACTAATGGGACAGAAAAATATTGGACTAGATGGCACTGTTGGTGAGAAGATGCATAAAGGCAACTGAAGGCCAGACAGATGCTCTTCAAACGCTGATGGACCTACAAATCACCTAGAGACTATGCTAACATAAAGATTCTGATTCAGTACATCTGGGGTGAGGCTCGAGATCCTGAATTTCCAAAGCTCCCATGGAATGCTATTGCCAGTCCATAGATTGCTCCATGTGTATCTTGGCCTTAGAGTATGTAGGGATTGATGGCTAATGAATACAGCAAAAGAAGGCAATTAACTTGGACACAGGTGATCCTATTTCTTTATATGCAGGCATTTGTGAATGTTTAAATTTACTACTGATATTTTAATAAATCATGCAATTTCTAAAATAACTTTAATTATATAACAATATTACATAACAAAATCATAAACCATCTTTTTCAAAAGAGCATATACTCTCTAAAAGATTCCATTCTAGAAGCAAACTTTGCTATATTAAATCCAAACTTTTAAGATGAGACAAAAAAGGCTTGGAAGTTGAAATAAACTCTTTTGCAAGTGTGGTGAATATCTATGTCTGTTTATAAATTATAAATTAAAAGTAATAATTACATAATTGAAAGGTAAACTTTAAGACTTATAGACTGTTTCCTGAATATAATTTATTTAATCATTCTACAAGCATTTAATAAGACATTCTATGTGTTAGGTTCTGTGGGTCTAGTGAAGGCATGGTCTTTGTGTATCTAGGGATACAAGATTCATTCTTTGCTACACTCACAGTCTCCTGGGACTTTCAGTCTAGTCTACTGTGCAGTATGAAACATGAAAAGGACATTTACCATCAAGATTCACTACCACACTATTGACCTATTACCTAAAGAATTAAGAAATTATGCATCCGCCAACTCAATACAACTAGCCTTATAGTCAATCTATGGATAACTGTAAAAGCAGGTATATGCTTTTCTTTCTGGGGCTTCCCAAGAAGTTATTCTGACCTGGAAGTGCTCAAATGGTTGCTAAATTATGAATATCAATTTGAATTTCTTTCTTAAATTATTGTTTTAAGCTCTAGTAAAATACAAATGAAGGTTACACAAATATTATAAAGGTATATATTCTACTTATGCTAATAACCACCATTTATATTCTGTAATTATATAAACATTGCATAAGCCAACTAGTAATTATTTAATCAGTTATAAGGGAAATCAACCTACGACAAAGAAATCCTCTTGATACACCCCTGGTGAAAACACTTCAGTCTAAACAGCAGTTGCCTCATGATTCTTATACTTTAAATGCTGGGAATATAGTAAGTGTTCAATAGACACTTGACATGGGTAGAAAAGGAAGGAGGAAATGATTTTGCACTGTTTGTTTTACTATTTTTTATGATTTTAGATAGTTAACAGGCTAAAAGGATAGGGTGTTCAAATCAATTTACACTGATCTATCTACTAAAATTCTACATTGTTTTAGAAATCCTTTGGCTAGGCCAGTGCAGTGTCTCACGCTTGTAATCCCAGCACTTTGGGAGGCCAAGTTGGGTGAATCACCTGAGGTCAGGAATTTGAGACCAGACTGGCCAACATGACGAAACCCCATTTCTATTAAAAATACAAAAATTAGCTGGGCATGGTGGCACATGCTGTAATCCCAGCTACTTGGGAGGCTGAGGCATGAGAATCTCTTGGACCCAGGAAGCAGAGGTTGCAGTGAGCCAAGATTGCACCGCTGCACTCCAGCCTGGGCAACAGAGCAAGACTCTGTCTCAGGAAAAAAAAAAAAAAAAAATCCTGTTGCTAGGCATGCTTTTCATTTTAACAATGTATTTGTTTTAAATTAGCTAGATAATATATGATATGTTCTCATTGTAAAAATGTTAAAAGTTCTGCAGAACTCTAAAGTTTCTGTAGACCACCATCCCCAAACTCAACCTTCCCCCAGGTAACTCTGTTATCAGTTGTGTTTATTCTTCTAGATCTCCACTCTCTGTCACAGTGGCCACCCTCCAAATGTTGCTATTAGGGCTTGAAATGAGATTCACAGAATTGAGAAATGAAATTTTTATTTTTATTTGTTTTATTTAAATTTAAATAGCATCATGTGGCTAGTGGCTACTGTAGTGGACAATAAATTCTAGACCTCTGTGTGATATCATAAATAATTTTATGCCTATAGGATCATATATTACTGTTTTCTGAGGCTTCTTAAAAACATAGTGTTATGTATAATGATCATTTTTTCACTCAACAAAGATCTCTCTTGCTATTTTTAACTGACACACAGTATTCAATAGTATGGTTATTTCATTCTTCATTTAGCCATATCCCTACTGGACGGCATTCAGGTTTCCAGCTGTTGACTATTACAAAGAACACTCTGGCAAAACTCATTGGGAATACATGCCAAGTATTTTTTTTTTTTTTTATAATCGATACTTAGAAGTAGGATTGTTAGGTGATAAGATATCAGCATTTTAAATTTTAATAGAAACTGGCAAATTGTTCTCCAAAGTAGATTATTCAATTTACACTCCCACCAACAGTCTTTGAGATCCCACATTTTTCCCTCAAACAGCCTTATGTTGCCATCAGTTTCCCTGTACTAGTTGTCAATGCCTTTTTTCCCTCGAGAATACTTTCTATTTCTTAAGCAGAAGAAATTAAGAAGAGCATCAGTGGGCCGGGTGTGGTGGCTCACACCTGTAATCCCAGCACTTTGAGAGGCCAAGGCTGGTGGATCACCTGAGGTGAGGAGTTCAAGACCAGTCTGGCCAACATGGTGAAACCCCGTCTCTACTAAAAATATTTAAAAATTAGCTGGGCGTGGTGGCAGGCACCAGTAATCCTAGCTACTCAGGAGGCTAAGGCAGGAGAATTGCTTGAACCCAGGAGGCAGAGGTTGCAGTGAGCTGAGATCTCACCACTGCACTCCAGCCTGGAAGACAGAGAAAGGCTCCATAGCAAAAAAAAAAAAGCATCCGTGGCTACCATTAAAATTTATAGAAGTGGGAAGATGTATTTGACGTTGCTTCTGAGTCAATGTTCAATTTTAGCTCTCTAACAATTTTAATTGATCAAGCATTTCCCAGGAGTCTCTATAATATGATAATGCCTATACATTACAGAAGGCTTTTGAGAAGGAAAAAGCATTAACTTTCTTTTTCGGTAATGTTCTGGCACTACTCAGTAAACTATGTTTTAAATTGCTTTTCCTATAATAAAGATAGATTGTGCTAAGCATGTATTCTTCATGCCTAGTCACTCTTTTACACATCAGTGTAGAATTTGTAATGCCTGGTCAGGACTCTGTCGTTAGTTTGTGTAACTTTTTCCTTGAGCAAAATCAATGGTCTATAGATAAGGCCTGCGCCGTAAACTTAATGAATTCTGGCGTGACAGCAGTGTTGCTGCATCATCCTTAGATAAGTAGTTTTATGTGAATGAAGGAACAGGAGTATAGTTTTGACTAAGTCATATTTGTCCTGGAACCTGAGGTGAGCCAACCACTCTCTAGGGCTCAGTTTCCTTATCTAAAAGTGATGGTGAGCCGGGCACAGTGGCTCATGCCTGTAATCCCAGCACTTTGGGAGGCCAAGGAGAGTGGATCATCTGAGTTCAGGAGTTCAAGGCCAGCCTGAGCAACATGGTGAAACCCTGTCTCTGCTAAAAATACAAAATTAGCTACATGTGGTGGCAGGTGCCTGTAATCCCAGCTACTCGGAAGGCTGAGGCAGGAGAATCGCTTGAACTTGGGAGGCAGAGGTTGTGGTGAGCCGAGGTCGCACCACTGCACTCCAGCCTGGGCAACAAGAGTGAACCTCCTTCTCAAAAAAAAAAAAAAAAAAAAGTGACGGTGATAGAAGAGAAGACCACAAAGGTAATCAAACTAAAGTTGTAATTGAAAAAGGAGTATAATTCCTACATGACTGGTTTATGTAGGAACTATGTCTTACTTAGTGGTTAAGTAAGACAAAAATGAAACAATAAAAATGTATGTTGGAATTTTACTCAAGGAACAAGGCAATTTCTTTGCTGCATCTGGAAAGTCTAGAAGACTGTGTCCTCAAATTTTTTGTGCTATTTACAATTTAGTGGTTGCAGACATGATGCACAACTTTAATAACATTTTCTTAATCAGTTTCTAGACAGTCAACAACATTAAACCAAAACTCAATTCCTGGGCCGGGTGCAGTGGCCCACGCCTGTAATCCCAACACTTTGGGAGGCCAAGGCGGCTGGATCACGAGGTCAGGAGTTCAAGACTGGCCTGGCCAAGATGGTGAACCTTGTCTCTACTAAAGTTGCAAATATAAGCCAGGCGTGGTGGCGGGCACCTGTAATCCCAGCTACTAGGGAGGCTGAGGCAGAGAATCACTTGAATCCGGGAGGCGGAGGTTGCAGTGAGCCAAGATTGGCCACTACATTCTAGTCTGGGCAACAGAGTGAGACTCCGTCTCAAAAAAAAAAAACAAAAAAAAAAACAATTCCTGATTTGTGGCATATGCTGATTTCCATGGTATAAATACCTCTACTAAAGCTGATTTTAAGCTACCAACATTGCATCAGCCTATGTGGAGTTGGGTAGAGATGCAAAGTAACATGTCATTTTATATAGTGTTTCCACCATACAGATGCAATAAACAACCTTACAAACATAGATAACAGAATGTAGTAAAACACTTAGGAAGGGATGAGAGTTTTGAGTATGTATTATGTTTTTCAGATAACTTAATTGAAAGTTTATATAATTAAACTTTAAAGAATTGATGCATTAACAATTTGCTTAACAAATTTCTGAGCATTTAAAAATAGGTGCCTGTGAGTCAGTTCAGACCAACTCTAAAATACTGCTGCTTTTTCACCATATAGACATCCTCGAGTCTGAAAAACCTGTTCCTTTGTGATTTTCTAAGAACTGTATTGTTTTGATTGGTTTTTAGAAGTTCCTTATAGTTTCTAGATGTGAGGTCTTTTCAGATACAAGTATTGCTAATACCTTTCTTAGGCTTAGTACCCACTTTTTAAAAGGGAACTTGACAAATCTGGGATTTTAGTGTAGCACATAAGTGTTCAATAAATGTTTGGTTAAATAATTCCCCATAAAAGATACTGACATGGTGAGATTACATGAGCCCCTGGATACTTAAGCCATATATTACTTTTATATGGAACCATTTCAGAGAAGGAAGTCTCTCATTTTGTCTTAATAGCATGTTTCACTATCTCACAGGCCCATAAATAGCCTACTCTAGTGATTACCACCTTTTCTAGAGTTGCAAGACCAGGAAGATCAGAATCACAGACTTTTGGAATTGTAAAGGCGTTTAAAGGACTAATGGTCCTGTCCACCTTACTAGTATACATTACATATAATACCCAGCAGCATCCTTTCTGTCAAAGTAATGCGATTTATTCATTCATTTAAGAAATAGTAAATGATAAGCAATTTTGCTGTAACAACTCATGGGAATTTTATGACTGTATTTGGAGACTTGTGGGAGTAAAGACCAGGGATGAAAGACAAGGAAATGTAAATCCAATTTATGCAATAGAATATGATGACCCAACATCTCCTTTTTGCTCTGTGGGTTTCTATTGGCCCCCCCTTCACCCATGCTTTGGACTTTACCATTTCATTCTCTTCCTCCTCCAACTTCCCTTTGCATCCTGGCCCCTTCCAAACTATGTTAGTATGGATGTGTTAATATATTACTCCATCCAATGGACTATAACTCATATTAACCAGGAGATTCTAGAAACAATGTCTGAACACATCACAGAAACTAAAATGAGGAGAAGCTCAGGCATTAGCAGAAGGCCTGGTTTTGGTATTCTTCCATCTACAGCTGTACAGCTGCATTCTTAACCTTGGCTGCATATTAGAATCACCTGGGGAATTTTATAAATTTCAGTGCCTAGGCCACACCACCCCAGACCAGATAAATAAGAATCTCTCAGGGTGTGACCCAGGCACCAGGTTTTTGTAAAGCTCCTCAAGTGATTCCCATGTGTAGTCAAGATTGGGAGCCATCTCAGGTTGAGAGGTATTGATATAAACCAGCATCCACATCTATAAATTAAGGTCATTTATTTTACACAGTCCTGAATAAAAATGAGCATCTGTCTTCCACTACTGTGAGGAAGCACAGTCCCTTAAAGTAATGGTAGGTAATACTTCTTTCCTGCTCTGGGATACATAATCTTGGCTCTTCTCTCATGCTTTCACTCTCTTAAACTTCCTTTCTCAGGCTTCTGTACCAATCTTCAATTCAGTTGGGGTATCCTTAGTCTAAAACATTCACTTTATTTGAAAGGAAAAATATCAGTTTCTAACTAAATTGGAGTAAGATTCAATTCAGATGTGTTTATTTACAAAACATAAGTTGGTATTTATCTGTGTTTAATTGATTCTGGAACCAGTTAAAAAATTATCCTTAACATTCCATGTAAAGAACCAGGCAACCTGGCCAGGCATGGTGGCTCACACCTGTAACCCCAGCACTTTGGGAGGCCAAGGCAGGTGAATTGGTTGAGATCAGGAGTTCAAGACCAGCCTGGGCAACATGGTGAAACCCTATCTCTACAAAAAATTAGTGGGTGTGGTGGTGTGCACCTGTGGTTCCAGCTACTTGGGAGGCTGAGGTGGGAGGATGGCTTCAGCCTGGAAGGTCAAGGCTGCAGTGAGCTGGTAATTGGGCCACTGCACTCCAGCCTGAGTGACAGAGTGAGATACTCTCAAAAATAAAAAATAAATAAATAAATAAAACCAGCCAACTTGTTTGAGCTCACAACAGTTTCAGGACTCATCTGTGTAAGAGAGAAGTGACTGCATATCAGGAAGCAGGATGAGGATTTCCCTCCCATAACCCACAGCTCTCCGAGAGAACAAAGAGGTACATGTCTGTGATTCCCAAAAGCAACTTCCATTTTTTTTAAAAGGGATTGTGCTTTTCAAATTTATGGATGTATATCAAAGGCCTCAGGAATTCATGGATTAGGAGCAAAAGATTAAAGTCAGTACAAATAATATTCTAAATACGCAGAAGGAGGCTGAAATTCCTCTCAATTCTTTCTGATTGAATGAAAAGTAAAGAATAAAATCTCTGGCAGAAGAACATAATGAAGGGCATGGTGTGGAACAGATTGAAACCTGCATCTCTCAAATCCGTATGATAGTAAACCAGGCATTAACTTTTGTATTTGTTAAGCTAATTTGTTTTAATATTAGTATTGAAAACATGTTTGGGTTGTTATTAATATAGGGATTAGGTAGTATTTTGGAGAGCTTCTTTTGAGGGAACAAATGTACAATCTTAGTCATTAAAATGTAAAAGAATATTCAAATTCTATTTTCAGCAGTAAATTGATATCAAGCATGTTTTAAAATGGGTGATGTGTTTTGGCTGTGTCCCCACCCAAATCTCATCTTGAATTGTAGCTCCCACATTTCCCATGTATTGTGGGAGGGACGTGGTGGGAGATAATTGAATCATGGGGGCAATTTCCCCCATGCTGTTCTTGTGGTAGTGAATAAGTCTCACAAGAGCTGATGATTTCATCAGGGGAAACCCCTCCTTTTCTTTCTTGTCTGCCACCATGTAAGACATGCCTTTCACTTTCTACCATGATCATGAGGCCTCCCCAGCCACGTGGAACTGTAAGTCCATTAAACCTCTTTTTCTTTATAAATTACCCAGTCTTGAGTATGTCTTTATCAGCAATGTGAGGACAAACTAATACAATGGGCAAATATTTAGGAAAATTTTACTCAATACAAAGAAATCCTGGCCTCAAAACTAACATGATTTTTACACATACAATACCATGTACAAATAGTTTATAACTTAATCCACATTCTCTCCTTTCATAAGCACATAAGAAGAATACAAGCATACCTGTGGTATAGGAAATGGAAAGACTATTTAATATCCCCGATTTTGAGTAAACCTAGCTTTCATTTCTGATTATAAGCAAATGTTTCTCCTAGTAAAATCCTGACCATAATATTTCTATAAATGAACACTTCATTCATTGATTCACTAACTCATTCATACAGCTAACATTTATTGCGCACCCACTAGCTTCTAGGAATGTATTAGTGGAAAAAGCACCAAGATATATAGATCTGGATCTCTGACCTCTCCTACTACTCAGAAGAGAATCTGACCCATTACATAACAGTCAAGAATGGTGAGCTCCTGAAACACCCTTTCACCTGTTGGTATTACTTCAGAGCATGAAGATGAGGAAGGGGATGTTATGTACATGATTAGTGGACAGACAAGTGGCTGTTTTAAGAACTACCTCTAGACAAAATAAGTTGCAATACCTCTGATAAGAAAGATGTCAACACAATTGGCTTTTGCATGCATTTTTAAAATTTTGATATGGACTTTCCAGTGAAGGTTTTGTAAACTGATATCTCATCCATACCAAAGGATGGGACCACGTTTTTGCGGGTTTTACTGTAATGTTCAATTTTGTGAAGTAAAGTACGTGGTTTACTTGTGATGCAACTCCTGCATTTGTTGCCAGTGGCAACGGTTGTTTTCTTCATTAGGTTTCATGTGGTTGGTCAGGTTATGTCATGAGAACTACATTGAGAAAAATTATGAGTTTGTTGAGTGCCAGCTCTCTGCAGTGAGAACGATTGGGGGTGAGGGTGGGGGGAGCTGGCAGTGTTTCTTCTGGTAGGAGAATAGAAATGCAGACTCGTGGGCACTCTACACAAGCCTTTCCACATTGGCTGGCCTCCCCTCTCCCCATCCCCGGCATCTATTTTCTAGCCTTTAGACAATTGCATATATGTGTCTAGAAAGTTCCATCGATCAGTTCTTTCTGCAGCACTCCCCATTTCTGTGGCTTCAGAAAACCTTGAACTGTAATCTCCCTCTTCTCTCAGGATGCGTCGCTGAGAACAACTTAAATCAACCATAATTTTCAACATATTCTAAACAGGGATTTAGAAAGATAAGGTGGTTACTGAATTGAATTATAATAAATTCAGGCTGTAGTCTAATTGCTTCCAGCTCTTCCCCTCCCTCTGCGGGCTAACAAGTATTTCCAAAGCCATAGGGCATTAAGAATCCTGAAACAGCTAATTAACAGTGCTGCTGTACATCACATGAAGCATGTGGGTTCCAGGCAGCTGTAAAACCTCAGCTTCCTGAGGCTATCCAAGTGATGATGGAGCGACTGGAATTGGATCTTGACATTCTGCTCCCTGCCTGTGGCAGAAAATAACCTTTTTAACAGGGACTTTAGGTGCGGATAGTACTTTGGGCACAAAAAAGTCTCATTGCCATGACTGTGAAAAAGTAAATGAACATTTCCTCATGTTCAGACTGTGACTCACGACTGGCCTGTTAACGGACAGAGGAAACCTCAGGCGTTCTCTTGACACATCATCCCACCAAGTGAAATGCAGGATTGGTGAGATGATTTTTCATAGCTTTGAATCAACTATCTTCCAAAAGGCAGATAAAACCAAGGTAAAAGAGGTCTTTTTCAACATTTTTTTCTCACCTATCTAAAGATTTTGCCAGGAGAAATAGAGGGCTAGCCTACTATATTTCACAGGGAAATAAACAAAAGCGATAATAAAAACTTACCATTTTTTTTTTCAAAAACACTGGACATGTTGACATGAACTGGTCTCATCTCACAAGATCTGAGTATAAGTTATGTGCTTTATTAATAAAATACTCTGTCACACTGACAAAGCAAAGTCTTATCTCTTGCCTCCAGCCTATAATCCATTTTCCATAATGTTATTTTAAAAAGTCTTTCTAAAATATGTCATTCCTCTACTTGAATAACCTTGATTTTTTTCCTCTGTTTCATGGTAGATAATCTGCACATTTCTTATGCTCCTTATACCAAGGCTTTCACTACCAGATTCACAACTCTGTAACTTCCTCTCAGGGGACCAGGGAGAATATTATGGAGCTACAGAAATTTAGTCGCCAACACGCCCTGTCCATTTAAACCTATTACCACATCTTCCCGTTCACTTTCTTTCGCTGAGCTCTTTGTTTTCTCTTAAGGTGCTGATGCAATGTCACTTGCTTTGGGAATTCTTTCTTCACCTCTCAAACAGAAGGAATCACACCCTTTGTCACTTCTATTCACTCCTCTATCACCCATACACGTGGATAGGTCTGTGACTTACCTTTGTGTCCCAGATGTCTTTATGATCTGTAATATATAGAAGGAAGGTGATAAATGACTTGCTGAAGGATAGATGGACAGATATAGGGATGGAATTAGATCATTGAACTATACCTAAAAGCTCTTATAATTCTATAGTTTATGATTTATTTTTAATGAGGAGCTTTTGAAGTGATTACTAGAAAATATACCAATTAGCGGCCTCAATTAATATTCAGTGACATTTAAAATTTCAAGTGAGATTTTAATTCACTCCTTGAATATGTATGTTTTTTATATAGGCATCTCACTACAACATCCTTAGAAGTGGCATAGACTGAAATATAAAAGCTGGGTCTATAAAGCAACTAAAATCTGATTTGATGGTTAAAAATTGAGAGATACATCTTAAAAATGCATATGTAAAGCCAAAAGCTGGGAATGATGCTAATATATTGAATGACATATGAGCATAGAAAATTATCCACAGATGCTAACAGTAGGCTGAATTAGAAGTATAATAGGAACAAGGTAAAGCACATTTGCTTAAAATAATAAGCTATGTATAAAACCCAACATTCTCAGCAATAGAAAAATGAAAAAAAAATGCATTCTAGTATGGTATGTCTATAAGATAGACATCATGGAGGACTTTAAAATGATGGCTTTGATGAACGTTTAACATGTTTATGATTTCATAAAAATGTTCATGGTACGGTGTCATTTCAAATAAAAAAGAGACAAGGTTTGAAAAGGTCTAGTTAAAGACTATTTGCGGGGATTTAATGATCTCTTTGGAGGGAGCTCCTTGTACTGAAGAAGAAGCTGGGCACATAGAGCTGAGCCCAAGAACAAAACCTTGGCTGACTGAAGGAAGGAGTCATTCTAAATGGAATATGGCAGCTGCACTTCGGTGCTTTTCCAGGGATGAATCTCTGAATCCTGGGAGAAGCAGAGAGCTTTTAAGTAAAGAGATGTTGCATATAATTCTGCACAGTATCAGGAACAAAGGGAGAAAGTATAACATCCATTGGAGCAGCTACAAAGCCAAAGCATGGCCTTGTGATAGCTGCTTGACTCCCTGGGTAACAATGTGACATGATAAGCCTTGGGAAGTCCAGGGAGCTGCTGGTTCTGGTGGAAGAGCAGTGGTTCCAAGAAGGGGGACATGCTCCCGTGACACACATTTGGAACTCCCAGAAATAATGAGATAGATTGTGTAGAAGAATTGCTTCAGCAAATGTAGGAAAAAACTAACGAAATTGAAATTATTATAGTTAATGTAACCTCCCTTGTTGCATTAGGCTAGAAAGTCCTGGCAAAATTTAAAGATTCCCTTATATAGCTACAGAACAGTAAAATTTAGAATGCTCACTTATCAAAAGCTTGTTATAGGTAGTGATATGGGCTTTATAAAAAGAAAATAAAGTAAAAAATACTCAATAATACAAAACCCAAAATAAACACAATATAATCATAGACCTCTTTAACTTCGACAGCACGATACTGTTTCACAGCAAACAATCAGTTCACTGTTACCTGAGCTTGGTTAGGATTTACCTGAAGTAGACAGCCACATGTTTTATAGGAACAGAGATACTGATGAATTCAGAAATATTTCATGAGAATAGCGTCTCCCAAACCGGGAAACCTCACCTAAGAAATATACTCAGATGGGCATGACAGTTGTTTCAAGTGGCGAAGACCATTTCCAGGAAGAAAATTCACAAAAACCTTTTGTTCAGAATTAATAACAAAAAGTGTACAATACAGAGAAGCAGGCACACAGCTCAGTATAAAGTCTGGTTTCTAAAAGGCCAGAGCTGTCTCATGACAGATCAAGCTGCCTGGAAAGGCAGTATGTGTTATGTCATCTATGTTCCCAGGAAGAAGCTACCAGACATGTGCTCAAGGCAAGTTCTGTGCCAGAGAAATGAAGAGCCTATGTGATATCTACATTCCTTCCAGTGCTAAGATTCAAGATCCTCAGATTTTTGTCTGGTGAAACACAGTATTACTTGGAATGACTGTAATTTTCTTGGCTACCTTGAAGTCATGCAGTATATTTAATTAGTCATTATATTACCAGCTTTATACAGGTATGAATCTATTCCTGATGGGAGTGAAAACTATGCCCTGAGTGCATATAAGTGGTATTTTAATCTAAGATAAAATTGAAATCCCTGATTTAGTTCCATTGGTTCTGGGTCTCTGAAGGTCTTCATATTTAACGGCTGGCATCTTTACCTGCTCCTTCAGGGTTCTGCAAAACAGGAGTTTGGGGTCAGCGTTCTTCTAGGAGTAGAGTCAGGTCCTGATTCAGTTTCATCCAGAACCAAAGTTATGTTGCTCTGATCTCAGAGTACACAGAGCCATAGCACTGAAAATAATTTTGAGCCTTATAAGCTAATGTGATAGTTCTTTCAGTGTGATCAATGGAGGTTAAAAAGCAGGAAGAGTTCTTTCTGTACTTTTCTGCACTTGGTGGGAGTGTCATTGGAGAGAGTTTGGGGAGAGAGGAACTGACACCATTCCTGTCTACTTTATGCCAAACCTGTGACAGAGGCACACAGAGCCTGGAGAGCCACTGGAGTATTTCTATCCTGTAGACAAGGAAACAGGACCTTACAGGGGACAGCAGTTTAGTGACATGTAGAGCCCAGGTTAAAACACAACCCTGTCAAATCAAACCTTGTCTGCTTTGAAACAACTGAACACAACAAAATAATTATATGAGTGTTTTTAAATGTTGTATTTCAGTTATTGAAAAAAGAAGCCACTCACATTTATTTTGGAATTATTAAAGTAGCCCAGAATCAAGATTTAAGTGGAAATATTTAAGACCAAAGGCATTTTTTTTTCTTACCTATTTCAAAATATTTCAGGCTTCATGTGAAACTAAAGCCTTTAAAAAGTTGACCTCAAAGATTGAAAAGAAAAGCAGATAAGCGATTTCCCGGTAAAGAAAGATTGCTACAAATTCACTGTCAACTGTATGGAAATTTCAAGGGGTAGCGAAAATGTGCTCTGATGCCCAAAGTGAATAACAGGATGTGTGACTAAAGCTGTTGACCTGTGACCAGCTAACTCACCTCAGAACCTACGGAGCTGCTGACGTTACTTCTCGTTTTCTTTCTCTTTCCCTTTCCTCTCTTTGTCCTTATTTTTGATTCCACCCTCTGCCTCCATTCTGCTTCCTCCTCTTTGATGCTTTCGGCCATCCCATCTTCCTTCTTTATTGTTTCCCTAATTGAGCCTAATATGAAATTCATTATGAAACTAACATGACCCTAATATGAAATGTGTTATAGATCATGAAAAACTTCCTGCCTACTACTAGGTGTCCAGTTAAACCCAGGTAGGTGCAATCTGTTTCTTTCTGCGATAATAATTTTGCTTTCATTGTGCTCAGCATGGGTTCTTCTGAGCTCACTCCACCCTCACCCTGGGATGTGTGCCCTTGTGGTGAGGACAGGGAGGTGGGAGTGCACTGTTAATTCTCTTCCTGAGAAAGAGAATGCGCCTTGTCCCTGTCTGAGGAAGACTTCCGAGTACACAGACTCAGAATCCTGACAGTACGGCCAGCATCACAGAATAATCTGCCATGGCATTTTATTCCTAATTGTTCCTAATGTCAACAGAATAACATCCAAGAGAATTCACATATATCTCTTGTTGAGAAATTTGCTGTTAACAGGAGCTTAATACTTTGTAATGCATGTACAGCCTAAATTTGTTGTCCTTGGATGGAGAACACATTACTTATTAAAAGCCAGGAGAACAAACACTCTACTTGATCTTAGCCAAAGGCTAAAAAGCTATGAATATAATGGTGGGAGTTCACAGCGACGAGAGCAGCACAAAGCCACTTTAGAGAACCTGCACTGTGAATTCTGGTTCTTCTCAGCTGATGGCATTGCGTGCTTTCTTTAACCTCATGATTCTGTGTTTTAGAATGAAGACATTGTGCTGCTAACCCTCATAAAAACAGGGTAAATGGTGGAGAGGCCAAGCACACCCTCAACCCATATCGACAGAATTATCCCTCAAACTCCCAGAGTTATTTGACATTATTAACATGGTCTGTAGTATTCATTTTATTTATTCCTTCAAAAACATTTCTAGAGTACCTTCTCAATGACAGTCAGTCACAGAACTGGGCCCTATAAGGGTTAAAAATAAATACTGAAATATAAGCAATGTAAAATAAATTCCTACTCCTAAAGTTACAGGTCTAGGAGGGAGCAGACAGCCCTGAGCTTCGAATCCCAAGACTTGAATCAAGTGCTTCTTCTGCCACTCACTCTCCGAGTGACCTTAGGCAACTCACTTACACCTCTGAATCTCACTTTCTCTCCTCACAAAACAGGGATTATATCCACCTCCCAGGATGTTATGAGACAAAACGAAAGAATGTGTGAGAAACTGCCCTGCGTACTGTGACTGCACACAAATAACGCACTGCAACTAAAGTATTTTCAAAGTCTAGTATAGGATACAATGTGTGGCTCCAAAACACAAGAACTGAAAATAGAAGAGGGGCCTTAAACAAGCAAATGGTGACTTTACTAAAGCAGTGACATGGGCTCAGAGAAGAGATACATCTGTGAGTAGTAAGGTTATAAAGGGCTTCCCTGGGGAGGAAACGTGGCACAGAAACGGAACTAAGATTAATTAAGGATGGGCAAAGACTGGTAGGCATTATTCCCATTGTACTCATGTGGAAACTAAGGCTTGAAATGTTTCATAACAAGTCTGAGGCCACCGTAGAACCAATATGTGGCAACACTTACCTTTAAAACCAGTTTACTTTTATTATTTTTTCATTTCAAATTCCAGGCACTTAAAATACTAGCAGACAACTTTGAAGCTCAAAGAAGCTGTGTGTGTGTGTGTGTGTGTGTGTGTGTGTGTGTGTGTGTGTGTTTGAGGAAGTGAGCATGGGGTGAAGGAGGAAAGCAAGAACACCACATGGAAAAAGCACTAACAAGGGTGGCCAATGCATCAATGCATGTGATGTACTTGGGGGATTATGGATAGAAAATCCAGCTGGCATAGAGGTTTGTGCTGTGAAGAAGAAGAACGCAAGGTGGTAAAAGCATGCTGAGAATAAGTGAATATGCTAAGTAGTTTGGACATTTTCCACTACAAAATAAGGCCTCTTTGAAAATCTTCAAACGGAGGAGTGATCTAATCCAGGTGGTTTTAAGGAGATTGGTTTGGCATCATGTAAACTAATTGAATGGGAAAGAAACAGAACAAAAAGGCCCGTGATATGCAGAGATATGGCTCTGGCTTAGGGTAGAAGAGATACAAGGACAGGAACTGGTATGAAGGGAGATTTGAGAAAACAGTGACTGATTGGAATTGGAATTGGAGTTGAAGGTGACTGTGTTCCAAAATGACGGTAGGCTTCAAGCTTAGGTGGCAGAAAGAACGATCATGACATTCACAGAAGTGGGGAAGTCAGGAGGATGCTGCTTTTCAGGGAAGAGGAGTTGGCTTACACCCACTGAGTTCAAGTGGCAAGACAGTCAAATGGAATGTCCGATAGGCAGGTAATCGGAGTAAGACAAGCAATCTGATTGCAGACTTGGGAGTCCCCGAGGAGCCTGAGTTCTGTGGAGGTGCATGATTTCCATGGAAGCAACACACTCAGAGTCAGAATGACTCAGGAACCACGCCTTGGGAGATGTCCAGCATCCAGCTGTGAATACCACAAACTTCTGTCTATAGTGATGATGAAATATTGACTCTGGAATTTTGGATTTTCTGCCTTAAGGGAAGCTTGCAAATGGTGGCCAAGCACCTAGAGAGAGAACTAGTCATATGATTTGTTTATTTCATGCCTGCTGAATAATTGTTTAGTTAATAAATATCCTTATGTAAATCAGAATTTAAGATGCTTTTATTCTAATTAGGTGGTGACATTATAAGGAAGTAGTTAACTCCTCTCACCTCCCACTTCACTGGCAGTTACCAATGTCCAACGAAAACAATCCAAATGTGTTCATAGTCATATTGGTTTAGGTCAGTTGCCAAAAGTTGAACATGAACATCTAGCCTTTTAAAGGATGGCGATTCATTCATAATGGTTCAACCAAAAAGAAAAGAATCGTCTTTAGAAATGTTTTCCAGGTATATTTAATGCAAAAGAAAGCTCTAGTCAAACAATTATCTGCTTTACTTGTTCATTTCATGTGGATGGGGATTGTACCTTCTGATCAATACCTGCCTATTCAGCATTTATCTATATATGAAATGGCTTTTTTAATGTAAGGAATATTTTTCCCTTAGGGGCTCACAGATTAGGCTGTGGTGACAGAGAGCAATTGCATTTTTTAAGTGTTACTACTTAGGTATAAATAGTGATCATCTGATTTAATCCCTATCCCAGTGGACCGTCATGAAAATACAGCTCATATATACAGCTCATATGGTGTGCAGGACGTTACCATGTGGTATTTGCCAATATGGGACATTGCACTCGTGTATACACAAACATGCACAGACACACATGCACAGGCACATGCGCACACACAGATGCACATACAGACGTAGACACAGACATGCACACAGACATGGACAGATACACAGAGACACACATACAGAAGCGCACACACACACACACACACACACACAGACCAACTCTAGGTATCTCTGAGTTAATTCAATGAGCCCTGCAGTTGGCCTCATCTTTATATTCAGAACTGTTTTTTTTTTTTCTTTCCTTTGAAGAGTAATCCTATCTGAGACAGAAAGAGGATGAGTCACACTGAGGCAAAACTTTGTAGGTTGAAATGTGCATAAATGCGTTTTTCTAAGATGCTCATGAAGAAAAGACAAAAGAACAGCCATGTCGCTGAGATGCCATCTGTGAGGCTGGCACAGTGAGGCACGACATCCCTGGTGCTTCCCGGCAGCCTGCGAGGGCTGCCTCCCTCCCTCCCTCCCCACTGCTTGCAGGGCCACTTTCAGAGACTTCCCTCAGGGCTTATGTTCCACTGACCTATAAATGTTCACTGTAATTAGACCAATTGTCATCTCCTGCATTGTTCACCATTCTTCTTGCCCTTCTCTATTTTTAAAAATTTTGTCTTCAAAATGGCATGTTTTACAGTAAAAATCTCAAGTGAAAACATACTAAAACAAACAAAACATTGTTCATTAAGGCATTCAAAACAACTCTTCATGACAACAGTTTAAAAACTAGTGAATTGGCCGGGCGCGGTGGCTCAAGCCTGTAATCCCAGCACTTTGGGAGGCCGAGACGGGCGGATCACGAGGTCAGGAGATCGAGACCATCCTGGCTAACACAGTGAAACCCCGTCTCTACTAAAAATACAAAAACTTAGCCGGGCGAGGTGGCAGGCGCCTGTAGTCCCAGCTACTCGGCAGGCTGAGGCAGGAGAATGGCGTGAACCCGGGAGGCGGAGCTTGCAGTGAGCTGAGATCCGGCCACTGCACTCCAGCCTGGGTGACAGAGCGAGACTCCGTCTCAAAAAAAACAAAAAAACAAAAAAACAAAAAAACTAGTGAATTAATGATGAATTGTGCAAAAAAATGTTAAAGATGCCATCTGTGATCCTTCATATAATACTTTTTTTCAAATGGAAAAATCCAAGAATGAATGAAAGAGCTTGTGGATAGGCCCAGACAGTGGGCCGCACAGCTTTTCTCCAGCCTGGGACATGGCTCATCACTCAGGGTGGATCCTGGAGAGGGGCTGCGTGAGTTCAGCCTTGGCCTGTACCCCAGTACTCCCTGTGTGCACTCAGAGGAGCTTCTGTGCATCTGTAAGACCTTGTTTCCTCATCTGCAATACCAGGACTCGAATCCTAGCAGGGGCTCTGCAAACCAGATCAGCTAATGTTTAAGGCTTGGCCATGTATTTTCTCAAGAATCATTGCTGTGAAAGAGCCAGTGAAGTCACAGAGGATAAAGTCAATGGCCAACCTTCCTCATTCATGAATACTGATTGAGCGTTCACCGTTCAATAGTCAGCTCCTTCTAAGTCTAACCGTTTTGAGTTTCTCTGGACACCTGTCATGTAAGAGGCTCTATATGTGAGGATAGACCTAGGGGGCAGTTGGTTCCTCTTTGTGGACATAGAACAGGAAGAATAAAGAGATCTCAGAGGGAAAAGGAAAGTGGGAGGAGGCTGGGTCTGTGGGTTCCGCAGTGGGTCACGCTGAAAGAAGACCTGGCAGACACGTAACCTCTGTGGCAAATGCATGAAAATAGAAAGATGAAGTCAACTTTCCAAAAACTTTTAGGAAATTACTTCAGTGAGAAAATCTATTAAATAAATTACAGCCATTCTATACAAATAGAATTCTATATTATGATGGTAGAAATCAGTCAATCCAATCCCCTATTAGGCAGAAGGGAAACTTGCCTCAGGCCACACTGTCGGCTGGGGTCCCTGGCACAGTACTAGGCCTCCACCTCCATGCACTACCCCGGATCAGAGCTGGTGCTGTGGGTTGAATTGTGTCCCTGCAAAAATAGGCTGAAGTTCCAACCCCAGTACCTCAGAAAGGGACTTTGCTTGGAAATAGGGTCTTTAGAGAGGTAATCGAGTTAAAATAAGGTCATTAGAGTGGGTCTCATCCAAGGCGAGGGGTATTCTTATAAAACGGGGAAATGCAGACACACACATACCCAGGAGGAATACACTATGGAGAAACAAAGAGAGAAAATGGCTATTCAAGGAGAGAGGCCTGGAACAAATCCTTCCCTCACAGTTCTCAGGGGAAACAACCTTGACAACACGTCACTTTTGGATTTCTGGCCTCCAGAACTGGGAGACAATGCATTTCGGCTGCTGTGAGCCACCTAGGTTGTGATACTTCCTTACAGCAGCCCTAGGAAATGAATGCAGTTGGGGACCAGGCTTTTAGTCAAAAGATCAGGGAGGAAGGTTTGGTGTCTTGGGAGAAATTTCTAGATTATAGGAGTCACTGAATATCGTAACTTTGAAAAATCCATTTCAAATCTCACCAGAAACACAAAAGCCTGTAGAAATCCAATTATACAAATTTGTAGTCTAGAAAAGGAAAAAAAATGAAATTACTCCTTATGCACATTTAAGCAGAGTTTAGGACTGGAAAATAAACAAGGCTCTGGTAACTGGGGAGTGCAGTGCTAACAGTGCAGGTATGTGGCTGTGTGGGTTTGAGCCTCGGCTCTGCCTTTTACTAAGTCTGTGACCTTCAGTCACGGCCCTCGCTCATCTTCAGCCTTCTCCAAGAAGAGTGAGGTGTGTTCTCTCGGAGGCCGTGCCCTGACGTGCTCAGCACAGGGTTTCGCACGCTGTGACGATTAACTGGATTTTAGCTGCTATTATAATGACTAATAGCAGATAACTGCTTTATTTAAAAAATTAAAGGCAAGCCCCCAAAAGTAAAGAACACATGTACTTGTTTGCTTTTCATCTTCTTAGATGACACTTATTTTAAGTTTTATTTTTATGTAATTCATTCCATCTCTCTTATTCAGGAATATTTTTTTCCTTTGAAAACAGCATAATACTTAGATGCCAAATGTGATCATCAAAGCAAGAATATGGATATCCCACTAAGCTATCTAGTTATGCTCAAACCCAAAAAGTAGAAAAGCTCTTATGTACAAAGTGATTCCTTTCATGAACTTGGAAATGTTTTAAAATCACGTTACTGAGTTCTGATTTGGACCATCCTGTCGCAATACCAAATCACCTTTGAATAAACTTATCCTCTCAACTCTTATTGTTCAAAATTGATTTTAAGGATGGAAATTCAATTTTCTTGTCATGTATACCTGAGCTGTTGCATCAATTTGTCAGACCAAACCTAAAATGCAGCACTTCATGGATGGAGGAGGGACGTTCTCTCTACAAAAAGTCAACCAAGTCAGAAGTTGTGAAGCTGCTGAAAAATGCAAAAATAAACACTCTTAAGCAGGAAAAGAGAAGATCCTGTTGCTTGTGGGAAATAGATTTTCTAGATGTTAGATCAGCTGGAATCATTGTCATGGACATGCCAAAAGGCAAGTGAAGGAAATGTACTGAATATTGTTGGCTCTGCACTAAGAGAATCTCAGGAAGCAGTTCACAAGAGTGCCATCCACAAGCGTGGGAGGACCAGCTCGTTAGATGCTTCGGGCAAATAAAAATGTTCTGTAGAGTTGTTTTGTTGTGCTGGAGCCATTAAGCACTCCATGCTACATGAAATAGTATATAGCCCTTCAAATGGGGCATTTAGCAATATAAATATATTTACCCTGTCCGTTTAACTGTAGAGAATATGTCTTCTAAGGCACCAGAGACATCCAGAGATAGAGGGCTGCTGATATTAATAACACATAAACTTTGGGTGAAGGCATAGGGGAAGTCAGCCCTCACTAGAACTCCACTATGCAGGCACCCCGATCTCACACTGCCAGCCTCCACAACCGTGAGAAAATAAACATCTGTTGTTTAAGCATACCCTCTCTTCATAGGGATTATTGGAGCCTAGAAGAGTGCGTGGACACTTTTATTATTATTATTATTATCTGCTATATTATCACTCCAACGGAATAGGAACTGAATTTCTTTTTGCAAGTAGGTGTTCAATAATTATTTGTTGAATGAATGGATGTTATGGCTACTATATGGAATTTTTAGGTCAAATAGGAGCAGAAGGCTGGGTGTGGTGGCTCGCTCTTGTAATCCCAGCACTTTGGGAGTCCAAGGCTGCAGGATCGCTTACACTTAGGAGTTACCAGCCTGGGCAACATAGGGAGATTCCATGTCTACAAAAATATAATAAAAAATAGCCAGGTGTGGTGGCTCACACCGGTAATCCCAGCACTTTGGGAGTCCGAGGCTGGAGGATCGCTTACACCTGAGAGGTTGAAGCTGCAGTGAGCTGTGATTGCACCACTACACTCCAGCTGGGATGACAGAACAAGACTCCATCTCTCTCCCTATAAAAATGTATGTGTGTGTGTGTGTGTTGTGTGTGTGTAGTGTATGAGATGAATAGCAAAATTCAATTTAGTCATTGTACCCCCATGTAATCACCAATAAAAATTTTTAAAAAGCTATTTATAACCAAAAATATCTTCTATCAAGCGGTGGTGCTATTACATGAAACGCCATTTTGTTCTGCTGAGCATGTGCGTAGGTCTGGGAGTTAAAAGGTAGATGGAGCAGGAGAGAGGTAAAGCACTAAATGCCATTAAGTAAGAAAAATCTGGAGTTCCTATGAGCAATTTTTGAAGTCGGAGAGGTACGGACAGGTAGGAACGAGAGAAAAAACCCAAGCAAACTAGCAAAAGGCTAGCACCTTCCATATAGAAATCACTGACTGACTTTTTAAGAATATTCATGTCTAAACACAATCACATCTCACATTATTGGTGAATATGCATTGCATGCATTTCCTCAAACCATCAGTGAAGTGTGGTACAAGGCAGAAATATCATGTGTGAACAAGTTTTGTTTTGTGCGGGGAGAGGGAAGGCTGGTGGTTGGGAAAACTAAGGAAAGGGCTCAATTCTACCTGGGGCCTCTGTGGTATGGAAGAAAGAGACCATAACAGCTACTGTGAGAGAATTCCTAAATGCAACCAATTTGGCAGAAGCAAAGATGTGGGGCCTGGTGTGATCAAGGATTCATAAAAGCTTTGGAGAGAAAGCAGAACTTTTCACAATCTGATGGGGATTGCAGCCAATTTTATTTAGCCCTCAGGAAATAGGGTGAACCCAGTTGACCCCAGGGGAAAAAATTCCCTATCTCATAAACAATAAAAATCTTAACTAAAGTTTAATATGATAGCAACCAGAAACAACACTTCCTGTTGTCCTCAGACAACTGAAAGTTCATATTCACACACCCAAATAACCACACCCCCAGCCCCTGCACTGTGCAAGTGAACAGTTTCATTGATAACTTTGGGGTCTGTTTTGATCTTGGAGATGAGTTAACTGCAGAGAATGACTGGAGTGGATTTTATGAACATGTATTTTATAAATGCATATGTGTAATGATGAGGGAACCTGAAGAAAGTAGAAACAAATAGTAAAACCACATGGGAAGAATTCCCGCAGAACATGAGAAACAGGACTTGACTTAATGAATAAAATAACAGATGGCATCTTATTTTTTACTGGGTGTGTAAAGAATGAGAACCTGAAATGCAGGTTTGGTTATTCAAGTGAATTAATTAGTAAAGGAGATTTACGGTTTTGGAAGAATCAACAGTCATGGTGGGGGGGGGGCAGGAAATGGTTATAAGCGACTTTTAGATTCTGTGCTTGGGTGACTAATGACAAATATAGCATAGTAAACCGTTGGACCATATCATGCAAACAGCCTGTGTGAATTAATTTTGCTTTGCTTTGTCTTGCTGGGGAAATTAGAAGGCTTAAACAAAGTAGAGAGAAGACATCTATTGGATTGTCCAAAATGACTGTAAAATTTTGGCAATGTGGTATCCATACTAGGCAACTACAACTTATTTGTCTTATTTGATTTAGATACCCAAGGAAGTACAGGGGTACTCTGAAATTTACTTAGAGATACAAATCTTCAATTATTCACAAGCTGGCAGCACAGGTCTTTAAGTCTATTGTCCTTGTACTTCCCTAGAACACATCATCTTGGCACCAGATCTGCTTTACCTCTCAGAAGTTTAGAACAAACTTCTATGAAAGGCAGGACTTTTAACACTCCCTCACTGTGGGGTGTTTAAAAAGGCTAGGATGGGGAGAAAAATGAATTGCTCAAATAAGTAGTACATGGAAGAAAGGTCTGTGTTGAATGAAGGGAGGTCTAGTCATTAAAAAAGAAAGAGAAGGCTCAAGCCACAGAGTTTTTATCGTGTGCCTCAGCCAGTGGGAAAACAGTTTCAGTGTAGTATTATACATGAAATGTTTCCTT
Source organism: Theropithecus gelada (assembly GCF_003255815.1). Taxonomy (NCBI): domain Eukaryota; kingdom Metazoa; phylum Chordata; class Mammalia; order Primates; family Cercopithecidae; genus Theropithecus; species Theropithecus gelada. The sequence continues at coordinate 56,710,142 of NC_037673.1, forward strand.
TTAGAATCAAAGTTCCCACAATAGAACATGTGTGACAATACTAACTAAACACTACCATCTAGTGGCCAGTTGTGAGAACTACAAAAGCTGGCAAAGTGCATAAAAACCGTGAAAGAAATGTGATAATCAATGAAAAGATGTTTAATTTTCCCTTGGTATCAGGGAATATAATTGATCACACTATATAGTAAATGAAGATACGTGTATCAAGTGCTGATATTCTCAATTACTCTTAAAACTTAGATGAGCTTGCAGCGAGTCTCAAGTGCATGTTTTGCTGTTTATAGCACTAGTGTAGAGATATTTCTACCAATGACAAATAGGCTGTAAAACATAAAATCCTTTATGAAAGTGATAAAAATACAGTCAGTATGAGAATTTTGCTTCCTCTTCCCCTCCCCACGCCCACCCCCCTACTATCCCTCACACCTAACACCTCTCACAAATTGCTATTGTATAGCTGGCATAGCTGCAGGAGTAGAAAAGAGTGAGCTCACAGTCAGAAAAGCTGACTGGCGTCCTTGTTCCACACACCTCTGGCTGTTTGAGCTTAGGTTAGTCACTTAACTTTTCTAAGACTCACTTTCTAAAAATACACAAATATGTAAATTGTTGCTCTGCCAGTCTCCCTGGGTTCAGGGGAAAATAGAATGTGTACAAAAATGCATTGTAAATGCAAATGTGCTATACAAAACTGCTATTAGTTTAAAAATCTCTAAGTGAGGATGATGACGATGTGAATCTGATATTTGAAGGTGCTAAACATTTATTTTTAATTGTTTTCAAAAAGCCATTTTTCTTAATATTGTTGATTTCCTGAGGAAAATATCTTTGATCTGAGTTGAACAGTTGGGTGAATTCTCAAGTTTATCCTGCCCCTGTGCATGCAGCAAAGGAAAGCTAATTATTTGTCCAAATTTTTACATTGAATCAAAGATGCGACTGAGAACAACTGTCAGAGCTTGAGTATTGAAGTTTATCATTCTAGGAATCCTATTGTGCTGTTAATGTTTTCCCAGTAGTTTCGAAAGTAATGTAAACCCACGAATCTAAATTATAAAATGGCTACAGGTAAACCATGCAACCAAATTTCACTTCATATTTCATTATTCTAAGATGCAAGGGCAGAACCTAAAGAAAGGGTGAAATAAAATGGACTTACATTAGACTTACTGACACCATCATTATTTGAGAAAGAGTTGTTTCCTAGGTATATTTTAGGAACTTATCTGGTGATATCTATCTAACTCCTAACTTTACGAGTGGGGTGGAATTGATTCTTTTTACAAGATTAGTGAAGTTAGAAACAACT